>NW_027111100.1:115103-120932 GCF_000696795.3 Halyomorpha halys | reverse complement strand
CATAAGTGTAAAATAACAGGGGTATAAAATGTAAAAACGTAAGATATAAGAAAAACGTAAGATATTATTACTATTTATAACCTTTAATTTTTCTTATTATATCTTACGTTTTTACATTTTATACCCCTGTTATTTTACACTTATATTTATTTTTTTTGTAACTATAGTGTGTGAATCTTTTTTAGCTCTGACGAAGCCCTGCAACGTGGGGCGAAACGTTGGGTCAATAATATAGTATAATTCTACTATTTGAGTTTTTTTTTTACCGCACCCGGACCATATTCCATTCATCTATACACACGGTCAATCAACAATCTTCCAATTAAGGATATAGCATTGCAACAAATAAGATAGGTGTATATTTTACTTGGGTTTAATAGAGCACAGAACCCTAAAATAATAATAAACACCGAAGGATGGAAGTTCGAGGAGTAGACTAAAGCTAAGGTGGGAAGACTGTGTGAAGACAGAACTAGTAGCTTTGGGTTTGGACGGAGAGTGTATGTGGAGAGTGATTAGTGGTATCTGCACCGAACCTGGTTTGCAAAACCTTCATTATAATTAATTATTTGGATCATGAAGTGGAATAAAGTAATATTTGTTAGAAGTTTAGTTTTCTTTCATTTCAAAATAAATAAAAATGGAGAACTTTCTTTATTTGTTATGAAAAAAAAGTGGTTTGTTCACTGTTAATTTCATATATTTTTTCGACAATAAACAATTAAAGCTAAAGATCTTTTAATTGCATAATCAATAATTCTCTATCGAATAGATGGTTATGAAAAGAGGATATATAGGCTGTCGACTAAATCCTGGCAAATATTTTCAGAGGCGATAGTAGATTTCTTTTTTAAGTGTCACGTTTTTTGCTGAATAGTCAGCGATCACAAACTGTTAAGGTAATAAAGATTGAATTGCACCATCTTAAAGTAGATAAAATTTCCTTTAAGGAATAAAGCTTGCCTTAACTGAATCTATTTGAAGTACGGACAGACTGAATGCGAAACATTTTTTTTTTTTTTTGTTTGTATTTACACTTTACTTGTCAATCCTTTTTTCAGCCACCGATTCGGCAAAATGAAGACCACTTCTAGATTTAATCAGATTCAATTTCTTATAAATAAAATTCAGGATTGGTCAAGATTTGGCTACAGATTTGTACAAACGTAGACTGTGGAATTAGGTTTTTGGCGAGGTATCTCGTAAATGCAGGTCAATATTTAAAGATGTGATAGTAGACTTCAGAAGCAACAACAAAGTTCACATGGAATATGATACAATGCTACATAGAAAAGCATGAAAGATAACTTTGGTGTTGTTTTATTTAAAAGTAAAAATTGTTGTTAATAGTAAGCGCTAACTAAAAAACTATTCAAGTTAAGAAATTTTAAATTGCAGCATAGTAACTAGACAATTTTGTTTCTAAAATGAGAAATTTGTCTTTCTTGAGAGCATTTAAAAGGAGGCTTGAATAAAAAGAAATAGCACAAAGTTCTTTTTTCGTAAAATCTAAAAAACTTACAAAATTACTACAATGTTTTTTTCATATGTTTCAGCTTAATTCAATTAATTTTAATTTAATCTATGAAGAATTTATATTTTTGATTATAGTATATATTACTTTTTTGAGCTGTTAATATTTTTGTTTAACAATAACTGATTTCTGATGTTACCTGTTATATTACCTGGAAAGTTATATTATTTCACACACAGTAAATTGCCACTATCCTACAGCCTCCAACTCAATCCTATTGAACGATTTTAGGATGAGATAACGAGGAACATCCGAAACCGACAGAAGAGTGCGTCGGCATTGACCTAGAGAAAATATCCAATCTTATAAACAGCATCCCAAGGAGACCGTATACGCCGATTCTCGCGAGGTAAGGTGCTTCGTTCAGAAAAATATTGATACTTTTTATTTATTTTCAAATAGGGTGGTGTGTATTTAATAATTTGGTAAAATACGAAACTGTATAGATCTCGAATAAATTTAACAAAAAAAAAGTAAATTCGAAATATATATATATTTTAGATCCCTATACTGCAGAGCTTGAGCGTAGGAAGTAAAAAAACAAACAAGGAAGTGCTGTCCTAGCGTCTGGAAGGTTCTATACAGCACCATCTGGCGGTATTCCTGAGAAGTCATTCGGTTCACGGTAAAACATTCCACAGCGGAAAACAAAACCTGTGTCAATATGTATTTGGTAGAGAAATTTTATGAGGTTGGAGATAACAAGCAACAAGATAACTTACTGTTCGAAACCTAAAATTAGTAGCCGTATTCCAAATCTCCTCCCTCTCTTCTCGAAAAAAACAAAACAAAAATAATAAAGAAATTTTCAGTAAAATTAATTGCATTTAAGAAATAGATGTGTTTCAATAATAGAAATATTAAAACAATAAAATGTTTCTACTAATAACTTAAAGAGTGATTTCGGTCCTATTTAAGCGGGGCATGTGAAAATAGAAATATGAATCAGACTAACGCATTTTAAATATTTTTAACATTAAGTTGATTTACCACTTGCATTCATTTATCACACAATCCAAATTGATAATTGAGAAGATGGTTGTCAGGGGTGCGGTCAGGAAACACAAATAAGTAAAACGTTTCGACCTAAATTTCAGGTCTTCATTAGGATTGAAAACAACAATTATAATTCAGAGATAAAGAAATTAATAACAAACAAACTTGAAAATATATATGATAATAAATTAAGTGGATATTAAATGATATACTATAATATTGTAGAGGTAAGAGTTTTATTTTTCGGACCAATAATAACCTGTTGATTTGTTTTACCTCATTTATTACCTGAACTTATTTATTCATTGAATTATTTATTTTATCTTATTTATTCATTAAAGTATTTCTTTTAACTAACTTTTTTTTAATCTATACATTAGTTTTTTTTTTAATTTATTTATTTACTTGTTTTTCTGTAAACTGATCTACAGCTGTGACTATTATGACTTTGGTTTGATTTTATATAACTATCCAATGACAAATTCGTTAAATTCATCTAGCGGATCACTGGAGAGGGTCTGACAGATTGAATTAGCGAGAATAAAATTGTCAATTAAATTAAATAACAATGTTAAATGGAATAAAATTGTTCAATAGAAAAAAAAATTTAAATATTTTTATTTAGTGTGTAGACGAGTATGGTTGTAAAAGGAAAAGGTAGGAAGAAAAATGTATTGTTATATCGTGTAAATATATGTATTGTATATATGTCCAATATGCTGTGTATTGTAGCAACCCAATGTACTTGGGCAGTATGGCTATATAAAGCATACTCTCTTACCTCAAAGATATTATAACTTCTCTTAGTATCATCTACTATTTACTTAATGTATTTTCATGTTTATTTCCAAGTTTGTTTGTTATTATTTTATTTTTATTTTTTATGAATTATAAGGTAGTTTTCTTGTTTTGTTTTTCATTCCTCATGAAGGACTGAAATTTAGGTCGAAACGTCGGCACAAATAAATAAGTTTTAATTATTTGTGTATCTTTACTAACAGTATCCCTCGACCAACTTCCCCTCATTAAAACCTCATCACTAATTCATGATTTTAGAACGACAATGACATTAACGCAAATTGTGGTCCGATCCCTAATCAAACATTACAATTGCATATTCGCTTTCCATGTAACATCTCTAATATGGACAGAGCTTTCAGCTACAATGCAGCTGAGTTGACCAAGCTGAATCAGTAGAAGCATCACGAACAGTCATTTAATATCGACTTCAACCGAACCTGTACTGCCGTAGCGGTTGTAACTGTCAGAAATTCTCGCTTTAATTTCACCATTACTGTAAGTTGAATATATATAGCAGTGATGTAACTACATTTGACAACAATGAGATCATTTAAAACAAATTATTAGCATCAAATGCATAGTATCAGCATCCAACTATACAAGTTCACAGTATACACATGAGAGTTAACGTGACTGTTACTTCTCTGCCAGGACAGTAAATACTGTTATGATTCTAACTATCATTAAGTACTAATCTCTGAAGTGATATATTTTGCGATATGCAAACTCCCGAAATAAGTGCCCGAACCCAGTGCAGTTAAATTTTTGCAACTACTAAAGGCGTAAAAAAACATCATAAGGTTCCGTGATTAGGACTTGATAACTCTTAGAAAGAAGGAGGTCATTCTTTTTTTAGTATCTTTTAAGTTGCTAAGAAAAAAAAAAGTGCCTGGAGCCAGAACAGTTAAATGTTTGTAACTACTAAAGGCGTAAAAAACGTCATAAAGACACGTTTAAACGGTGATACTTTACAACCACGCCAACCGCCGCAGCCACGACTATAGGATAGACTAAATGATACTTGCATCATAACAGTATTTACTGTCCTGGCAGAGAAGTAACTGTCACGTGTATACAGTGAACTGTCACATTATATTTATCTTACCTATTCCATCAACTGCAAGTAACGAAAATATTGATATCGTTTATTGTGTTCAATTATTTCATAGAATGAAATCGCACTACATATTTTTAATCTTTGCTGAAGAGGCAGTAACTGCAAAGTTGCTAAATTACCGTGACGAGGTCTAGGATAGATTTACTGTCAAACAAAAACTGTCACCTTGTGCCAGAACACTACCGCACTACCCCGTTGGATAACTGTCGTGACAGTACTACCACGATAGAAAACTAAAACTGTCACCTAGTAAATAAGCTATAACGCAATAGTATACGTTTATTGACTTTATAACACAAACATAGTTTAACCATTTTGATTAATCTGCTGAAAAGAGTACTATTTTTTTTTTTCGTAACATAATATAAATGTTAACAACCAACTCTAGTAATACATTTATAAGAAAAAAACCCAATATTAAATTGTTGAAAGAAACAGGAAGAGAACATACAGATCAAAATATTAGACATTTATGAGGTTCCCTTTAAAGTCTCGATACCCGAAGGCATAAAAAGCAAACCAGTTTAAGTGGTAACACTTTACAACACGCCAGCAACTCCCGCAGTTACTACTGAGGTTTAAACTGGAGATTCCATTATAACAGCATTTACTGCTATCAAACCATAACAGGAAAACAAATTCATACGTAATATATATCAATATTGATGATTTTCAAACTATTTCAACAAATACATCTTTCATTTCCTACGGTGTAGTGGTTTACACAGCAATAGAGTTGCTTTTGGTCTAATCTTAGATCATCTTTAGAAGCATAATAAGCCGAAGGTGTACAAGTGATAACACAATAGATTAAATCTTTAAAAATAATAATAACAGTCGTGCAGAACACGTTTTGATGTATAATTAGACCAAAGGTTTAGCTAAGGATCAATAACTCGTAGGCGCCAGAAGAGAAGACAATACCCGATACGATAACCCACAAGATGTACCTAATTACAAGGGTTCAAGGTTTTTGCATAGCAAGGCAAAATGCTACACATGCACTTTTGACCTGTAGATAGCATAATGACTCGACAAGGAAAGTTAAATCACGGAACTGAGTAATGTAAAATAATCACCAGACATTCGAAGTCTATCAACTCTTGTTAGTTTCATTTCATCGAGCAAGAGTGTAATAAATCCACTAAACAACAGACAAAAAAAAAAAGTGATAAATCATTCAGTAATCTCTTGAGGTCATGTGCCAAGAAAAACTACAGGTAACAAGATGTGACAGAAATGAGACCAGTAGCTGACTGACATGGAAGGTCTAATCAAAGTGTTGAGCTTTGAATTTAATTTTTAAATGCTGTGATGATCGTAAGATAGAAAAATAAAAAAATAGGAATTAAAAATCTTAACAGTGTAATAAATTTCAACA
>NW_027111100.1:113522-114313 GCF_000696795.3 Halyomorpha halys | reverse complement strand
CTAACATTCATCCTGATATGATGCAATGTAACACAAAATTTTGAAACAACTAGCTCTGCGTATCTGCGAAATATCGCGTTCTGTAATATGTAAAAAGTAGTAAGGCTGAGTCATGATAAACGATTAAACGCGCAACTTTTTGAAAATACATTATTCTTATTTTAACCATCAGTTATCGAATATTAATTAATGTCTAAAATTATAGCATTGTGCCATAAGTATTACTCCAACTACTACAGAGTACCTAAGGTTAGGACTGGAGAAATAAAATGTACAACTTTTGAAGAACATGTATTAATTTTTTTCTTCAATCTCTTCCTGATGATTTTGAACCATGAAAATATTTTAATTTATATTGAAAACGAATAAAACTTTCATTTCATTCTAATAAGTATTAATTAGAAAAAAAAGAGTGAATTATTACGATTTGGTTTTAAGCGATGAAAGGAAGGCTTTCATTAGGTTCCTTTACGAAATGGGCAAAAATTAGTTATGGTAGAAACTAATAGCTAAAATTGCCATGGATAAGACCCTAATTCATGAATGAATCATTGATGAATAAATATCTTATCCATGGCAATTTTACCTATTATTTTCAACTATTGCTAATTTTTGCCCAACTCCTAATCTTTTCCTCCCAAATAAACTAATGTAATTTTGACTCACATTTTTTTCTATCGATAGAAAACTAAAACTGTCACCTAGTAAATAAGGTATAACGCAATAGTATACGTTTATTGACTTTATAACACAAACATAGTTTAACCATTTTGATTAATCTGCTGAAAAGA
>NW_027111100.1:110317-112959 GCF_000696795.3 Halyomorpha halys | reverse complement strand
CAATTTTACCTATTATTTTCAACTATTGCTAATTTTTGCCCAACTCCTAATCTTTTCCTCCCAAATAAACTAATGTAATTTTGACTCACATTTTTTTCTATTCAGTTAACACTATACTATATCATCACTAAAGGCAGGCTTCAAATCAGGGTTTCTAATTTGTGTAACAATTTTACAATTCAGGAAAATATCTGATCCCAACGTATGCAGAAGTAAAAAAAAAAGATCCTCAGGCAGAAAAAAAAATTTTTCTTTCAACTGTTAATTATTTTTGTAGTTGTAAAAAAAAAACAGAAAATGTAAAATATTATCTAGACAAGAAATTTTAGCGGAACCTTTTTAACTGTTTTTTTTTTTAAATTTATATCCATCATTTCCACTATTTGAAACTGATAAATCAAGTATGTATCAGGCAATGCATCATTTTTTTCTAATTAATACATATTAGAAAGAAATTAAATTATTCTTTTTTTTAATACAAATTTTTAAAAAAATGGAATATGGTCCGGGTGCGGACAAATAAAACTCAAATAGTAAATGGATGTACTATTTGTATTTGAGCCAACGTTTCGCCCCATGTTACAGGAAGAATAAAAAAATAAATAAAAAAAAAATATTGTAATCCACTGTAGTCCAAAATCATCAGGAAGAAATTTAAGAAAAAATTAATAATTAACAGAACTTCTAAGCTGGACCATGATGAAAGGATGGTATAAAATTTGGTGAATCGATATGAGGGTAAGAGAGAATGACGAAACATTTTCCTTGCCGTAGTGTTCGACTTTCATCATAAAACGGCAACTGTTGCTGAGTGAGGTGATGAGAGCTACTAGAACATTCTGTACGCTGAAGGTTATCGATCGCAAAGGACGCACAAGACCCTAGGAAAAAATGTTTTATTTATTGTTTACTCGTCAGCGTCGAGTATCTGAAATAGCTATGAGTCTTTAAACCAGTTAAAGGTGTGTACTACAATACGAATTTTAGGAGATACCTCTTGGAAAAAAATAATTTCCGTAAGAAAATACATGGAGCATAGAAACCATTATGATTGTCATGTTATGTATGACACGAATGAATGCAATCGATTCACAAAAAACTTCGATTATATTCGAATTTCGAGATAACGTCAATTTTGTTCCAAGTAATCACAGGCTGAAATTAAAAAAAAATAAATGTATATATATTTTTTTTTAAATCATGGTAAAAAAAAACACTAACGTTATTCTGTATGCTAAAAACTGTTGATTTATTAAAATTTTATCACATTCCATTCTTCCTTCCTCTCTAAAATTAGTCAACAGACAAAAATAAATTATCGCAAGCACACAGATCCAACCAAAGTGTACGTGGCCATGAAATACTTGGATGATTCAACAGTTCAACAAGTTATATAACAGAGAAGACTCATGTCGGAATTGAATTGGAAAAAAACAACCTACAACTTAATTTAAATAACTATTGTCTAAATTTTCTACGACTAAAATAAACGACCGAAAGACAAGCATTGACTGGTTCGGTTGGTATTTATAAACAGCCAGGGAATAATTATTGAGACAATTTAAAAAGATATATTAAAAAATATTCGAAAAACTAAATCAATAAATAACTTCTGGACTTACAAGGATAGTTCATTGCAAAGCATTCATGTAAAACTTTTATATTGTCCAGTCTTATATTAAAGACATAAAGATATAACATTTAACTTTATGAAGGAATTGGAAAATTGGACTAAAAATTAATAATAATAATAAAGAATATATGCAGGTTATTCTATAAGACATGTCATACAGAATAACCTGCATATGTTTCAGCATTTACCACTCGCATGATTGTTTTTCCACCACGAATTTAATTTAAAATTTAAAAAACGCAAAGAAAATCATGAACAAAATGTTCGCATATTTAAAAAAAAAAATAAAAATTATCAGAAATAAATTGATACTCGCCTGCACCATATAAAGCTTCACTGATTCAACCATCATAAATACTAAAAGTATTCCAAAACTACTGCCTCAGAATTGCAGACAACTACGCATGCCACAAGAAAAAACAAAATTCATTTAAAAAATAGATAGACCCCTTACACATACGCACATACATATTGACTTATCATTATTTTGTTTTATTCTTGCCCTAACTCCTTAATCCCGTTAATAACCGAAATAGGAAATTATAAAAAATTAACAACCAGTAAATACAAACATAACAGAACCGAACATATATTAAATTAAAAATCATCAATAAATGATCTATATAATATTTTAAACGATATATATTTTATTTCTGAACAATCTTTATTTTATTTTATTTCAAAACTGTCTTGGGTTTTTTTCACTTTGTTTTTTACTTTATATTTTTACTAAGATGTAAAATATAGTTGATATCGCTGGTTTATAACATAAATACAGGAAGTTGAAGTTTTTAGCTACTAGATGATATTTTTTTTTTTTTTAAGGTTATAAAAATAGTAATTTTACTTTTTTTAAGCCGATTTTTTTGGATATTAAAAAATTCTTTTTAGGTTAACCTTTTTAACATTTTGGACTGGAACAACCAAATAATTCAAAACTAAAAAATCATGACTTAATGTTTTTCACTTACAAGCCAAGGATATTTTGTTTATGCAAGAAAAACTGTAT
>NW_027111100.1:95816-109790 GCF_000696795.3 Halyomorpha halys | reverse complement strand
CTCCTCTTTAACATAAATAGAACACACCCAAAATACAAAATACAACTAATATTCATTTTAAATACATAAGAATATAAACTCATAATATATATGTCATATAATTGACAAAAGTAAAAGTAGTGATATATATATATACATAAACACACACATAAAAAAAAATATAATAATAAATAATTTAAGGCATAATATTTATACTATTTTGAAAATCCTGTATTGTAGATATATTCTGGGCATAGCTGAAGAGAATTTTCACTCACAAGCTGAGATGGCATTACTTGCTTTCTACAGATCAGTACCGCACGGTTCGGTCTTGGGAACCGTTCCCGTAGTGAAGGGGTGACATCTGTCCTGGTAAAACGATTAACTACAGATCACGATCACTACTTCGTATCCTTTTCTGCAAAACATAATGTTCATATATTCAATCCCATCCAAGAATAATTGATTTACGGAAAGCTATAACAGGCAGTAAAACCAGCAGTAAGACAGAAAGTTCGCTTCAACTAGGCAGTCAGACGAAAGAAGTTAATTGTTTTTTAATGGAAAAAAGGAGAATTAAATTGTAATAACACATATGGTCCAGTCTGTGTAAATAGTTTCCATAGCAGTCTTAAAATTTTCACTGAAAGGGTTTCTGAAAATATTTACAATCCAGGTTTCACAGAATCATATTGAAATCGATATAAAATCTTAAAGTAACCAGACCTGTTAGTAGTAACTTAATTCTGTCTTTCCAGATAAAACCAATAGGTCATGTATTCATTTTATTGATCTTTTTGGTACTCGTGGCGAGCGATGTTTTGAATATTTCCAAGAAATCCATTTATTGATTTATTTTTGGTTAATAATAAATGAGCGTACAACGTCATACATTAGGCGAGTCCTTAAACATTTTACACGATCCCTAAATACATTCTCACGTATTTTATGATTGAGCAATAGACTCTATAGTCCATCCAGTTTTATTCGATTATCTTGGATGAATTAATTTTAGTTTGGAGGCATTTATTATCACGACACCGCACCAATCAAATATGGGCTAAGATTCTTATACGGCAATGACATTGTGTGAATAATCTCTAGCAAAGAAAAAAAAAATTTAATGATTGTAATAATAAAAAAACTATTATTTATTATTTTTCAACTTTGAAGCAAACATAAGGCTTAGTGTTTGTTATTTTATATTATTTATACTAGACATGAGATTTTTATATTTTCACGTATTTTGTTATGTTGGCTTCTTAGGAATTTTGTGATATTTTAAAATTAATTTTAATCTAAAATATTTCACCATTTTTAAATTGTTCTAACATAATTTTCTTAAAGCATATATTTTCCATTTAATTTTACTTGTGATGAAATATTTCATCATTTTTTTCTTTTAAGGGCACGTTTTAGTGCATTTTTCCCTTTTCACGTTTTTTTTTTTTTTAATTCAAACGAATTTTTTTGTAAATTAAAAAATCAAATTTAAAAAGTTAATTCATAGATAACACACAGTTCTCAAAATTATTTCAGATCGTAATGAACCTTTTCTCCTAAAATAATTTAGAAAAATATTATTGTTATAGAATCAATATTCTTTTTTTTAAGATTTATTTATTGATAGATATTACAATCTGCCACACAGATGTGGCAATAGGTAATAGCGATGAATGATCTCATACATACTAAAATTAAAAAAAAAAAAATAAACAAAACAATAATAAAAAAAAAATAAAACAAAAAAAACTCTCTTAAAATATATACAAACAAAAGAATAGACAAGATGAACATAATCAAACTATATGTATGAAAAATAAATAAATAAAATAACTTAATGATAAAATAATAGAATCAATATTAAATTTACAAAAACTGATGCTATGGAGTTAGTAATTCTTTTATGTAAAAGGTTATTAAGACCAAGTAGTCTTAGAGCGCTTAGTTCAGGAGGTTGCGCGTTCGATTCCAACCTTTTGGGCAATACTTATGTCACGCCGGCACCCGAGAAATAATTATGACATTCCCACTATGGGGCTGCATAGGTTCTCAATGGAGGACTTGAATCAGGAAAAAAACAAAACAAGTAAATTA
The DNA here is from genome assembly GCF_000696795.3 of Halyomorpha halys. NCBI lineage: Eukaryota > Metazoa > Arthropoda > Insecta > Hemiptera > Pentatomidae > Halyomorpha > Halyomorpha halys. The sequence goes on along the minus strand of NW_027111100.1, from coordinate 107,714 downwards.
TAAATGTAAATAAAAACAATTCTTGGTATGAGCATATCTCTCAACACCGTTTACACGACATACTTTTACGGATTGTTAATTTGAACAGTGAATATGAGGTGAAACTTGAGTCAACTATTGATAAAAAAAAAACTATTTGGGGGGGAGGATATTTTTACTATAACATTCAATTTAACATCGCCTTACGTTCATAAGCCATCTTCTACTCGCCGGTAAACAAACCTGAATATGCCCTTGACCTATGTATTCAATGTCTTTCCAAGCGGCGGCACTTATCAGTAGAGGTCGGACAGGTAGACTTAGGAAGGAGATAAAGAGTTATTAGTTTTAAAGATAATTCCTATTCTATCCATCATTATTGGTAAACCAAATGCTACAGAAGATGGTTCTTGTATGTCAAGAGAAGGACGGATTTGGCTGATCTATTGGATATCTGGTAGGTAATGAATTGAAGATATCGTCAATTACCTAACTTAACTATTTCCTCATCGTCGCTAATTACATCAAATAAGGAAAATCAAGATAAGCACACATTCTGCCTATTTGTATCCTCTGAATTGTTATAAGTGTTGAAGACATTAAGTCTCCACCGGCTGGGCTTCGGAAAATAATTTGAAGCTGAATCCAATAAAAACCAAGGTCATTCTCAACAGTTCAAAACCATTTCTTACTACTACACCTTAACAACGTACCTATCCAGGTTCGAAACACCATGAAGAACCAAGGAGTCACCTTCAATCATTACTTATCCTTAAACAGCTCTTAGATTCCGCGATTCATTTCAAGTACCCGTTTCCCTCATTTCTCCACAACTTGACTACGGCAGCCTTGTGGATAGAGGACTACGTGGTGAACAAGAAATAGGACTGAAAAGATTAATGAACTGCTTCATAAGATTCATCCCCCGACGTTCTCATATCTCGCAATATTATTCCGAGTTGGCTCTATCCCAATATTCGCATTTATATTCCAATCCCTAAGAACAGAAAAACCTTCCTACATTATTGACCTCCTCACCATACGTTGATACATCTGCCTGTTAAATAATTAAATGAAATTAACGTTTTAAATAGATCTCAGCCTTAAATCGATTTGTACATACCTTCGATTATCGATTTTTATATCGAACCACTTCCTTTGAAAAATCCTTAACCATTCTGAGCTACCCCATTTTGGAATTCCTAACTCAAAGACCTCCCTAACATCACTTATATATCCATCTCTTTGATTATCAAGTAAACTTGTAAATAATACATATCGATACAAATCAGCATACACATATATCTTTTATTCAAATTTTATGTACATAATTATTATTATAGTTTTATTTAATACAGTTTAAAGTTGAAATTGTCCAATTTGTTATTTTTTATTCATGGGTCCCAGAATAAAAATTTATATTTTTATCACATTTCATAAATGCATGTCATTAAAATAAGAATATATTTTTTATATGGTTATTATAAATCTGTATGTGAATAAATCAGACCATACTACAATCAGTAATGAACCATAGGTAAATTCAAAGATGTCCAAACTAAAAAATATAGGGAATTCATAATAAATCTAGAAAACCTTCAACTTTGTTTATTTATGGGAGAAATGGAGGTTAAGAACTCCGATAAAAGTAGAAATATCTTCACACCTTATGTGAACACAGTCACGTATACACATGCATAGCTTATCGATTCACATATAGTTAAAAAGCATTGTTTATTGACAATAAATTACTATTAACCGTACTTTAAAATGATTGAATTTTAAAACTTATTTTAACCAACAAAACAAACATTTTATTAAAGTTAAATTCATTTCATTGTTATTTAAAATCTAAAGTAGTAGCAAAAATCCATAATTAATGTAAACAGGAACTATTTAAGCAATAATAAAAATTGATGAACATTAACAACATATTTGAAGTTTTATAGACATCAGAATGATATAGAGACGGTAGGGATAGATAATATTAAAGAGGTCAAGAACTTATACATAAAAAGGAAAAAAGAACAATGGATAAAAAATGTCACACGTAAATTACAAATTCAACGAAATTAAATAAAGTAAGATTTCACACAATTTAGAAACATTTAATTTTGTTGATATCAGATAGTAATAAAAAGAAAAAAATTCTTTCATAACCATTTCTTCACATGAGATACATTGGGATAGGATTTGTACATAAAATTTCTAATGATATCAGTTTATTTACATCAGTAAAATAATTGTTATTGAATAAAGAATTTTTTATTCTTAATAAAATATTAATTAATATAATGACGTAAAAGGTAAAGTTAACAACAAAGGATCATCATTGGATCTTGAAGATATTCGCATTATGATCCGCTAAGATTAACAGAAGAGATAAAAATATCTATCTCTCCCTTGGCAATTGATTAAGTTTAAAGAGCACTTTCGTATTACTTTTAGCATGTTTAACAACAATGATTCACCTCCTTCAACACATGAGATCACCAAACCATAAAAGTATCAGGAAGAAGAAAGAGAAGAAGGAGCAAGATAAAAATACTAAGAGAAGATGGTTGGGCGTGCGGTCATTGAATATCACAATTAAGTTTAAAAAAACGTACTTAATAGTGCCAACGTTTCGGCCAGAATTTCTAGCCTTCATCAGGGCTAAGAACCAAAAACAAGATAACAAGCAATTAATAAAGGATATATGTAACTAAGAAACAGAAGAATTAAGATACAAAATATAAAGTTAAGTAAGACAAAGAAGTAATCAGAAAAATATATTTATAATAATATACATAAATATATTTTCTAATTACTTCTTTGTCTTACTTAACTTTATATTTTATTTCCTAGTTCTTCTTTTTCTTAGTTACATATATTTTCTTTCCATAACTTTAATTTTTAAATTATTCATATTACGTTTTTTCTTTGCCTTAGATAACTTTATATTTTTATTTCATTAATTATGTTATTTTATTCACATATTTAATTACCTATATATACGTTTTATTTTCCACTTCTTTCATTACTATATTCATTCTGTACAATTATTTTCTTTGATCTTTCTATATATCCTTTATTCACTGGTTGTTATCTTGTTTTTGTTCTTAGCCCCCGGATATCTTCAATATCCAAATACGTTCCTGTTGAAAGTTTGGGTATGCGTTTTAAAGCCTAAAATGAACCGTTGTTTAGACAGCGCTCGAATTAGGCACGGGTCAAACCTCATTCTAAGGTGAGCTTTCAAAGCGCAATGGTTGGCATGCGATACTTATCACATATTGTTTCGTTGTTTTCCATGCCCAACCTTAAACCACTGTGAAATAGGAATAATACTATTTCAAAAAAAAATTAAGATTTACCACTTCTGCATAATTAAAACAAAAAAAAGAGTAATGTGACAGTGAAAAGGAGTTTCCTTGAAAGTAAATTAGAATATTATTCAATAAATCCGATAAATTGTAGGCATTTATTGAACAATATTATTAATATATATTGTTCTACTATTTTTTTATTCATTTTTTATTCCAAATATTTATGCTGTTTATTTAATTTATGTTTTACTTTACCGTAATAATCATTGATAAATAAAAACATATGAATTTCTAGCCGAAACGTTGGCACTATTAAGTAGGTTTTTTAAACTTGGTTGTGTTATTCTCTGACCGTACCCACAACCATCTTATATTCTTCTCATATACATTATCCACGGTCAACTATCTTCTCATCATTAAAACTACTGGATGTATATTTAAGGAAATATTAAATTCATTAAACAGTAGTTAAGCTACGATCTCAATGTAATTTAATTTTACTTACTGGAAAATTCTAAATGCCCCAGAGTAGAATTATTTTTTTATTTCAAATTCATTTTGCATATGTTTAACAATTCATCCTTGATTCAACTTTCGGGAATATGATTAGATCAATTTTGTTGTAAGTAATGGATAAATAAATCACTATAAATTAAATTGTAACATAAATAAGGAATAAGTACAAAACAGATTAATGCGATAATAAAAACTTCATATGTTTTTATTTATCAATGATTATTACGGTAAAGTAAAAAATAAATTAAATAAACGCTATAAATATTTAGAATAAAAAATGAGTAAAAAAATAGTAGCACGATAGATATTAATAATATTGTTCAATAAATACAATTTGACCGATTTATTGAATAATGTTCTAATTTACTTTCAAGGAAACTCCTTTTCACTGTCACATTACTCTTTTTTTTAAAATTATACAGAAATGGTAAATCCTTTGCAAGCTCTATGAGTTTTTGGCATTTATATTATTGAAAATATAATAACTATAGAATGTACTATTTTACACCTTCGAGAACTCTTGCATACAAAACCTTCTCTTAAATTCATTCGAAATATAAGTCGAATATAAATATCGAATCATCCTCATTCGAATAAATAATAAAATATTATCAAGAAAGTCTACTCTAAACACACAATTGATAAACCTGCATACTTTATGATATCTATCTTTAAGTAAAAATTTACGTAATAAATATCAGACGGACAGACTAAACACGTTTAACATAATCATTTATAGAATCGAGTTCAACTTGTTTCAAAACCTTCACGGCATCTAGTTAAAAATAAAAATCTAATTTGTTTCTAATTTGAGAAATTTAAAATAAAAATCGGCTGAACGGTTCAATTGCCACAACCTTGCAAAAGGAACGATTATAATAAGTGTCTGAAGACTTTATTAATTCTATTTGTGGCTAGTTGAAAAAAATTGTCAAGGAAATCTGAAAAACTTTTTCTTTTTTTTTTAATATTTATTTATTGCTATTTACAACTGTACATTATAATACATTTGGTAAATCTGATCTAAGTTAAATTGGAGTGTTATAGGCGTGTAGAGAAACTACCCATTGGTAGCACTCTAATGACATTTTACATTAGCTGATCTCGTGGCCTTCTTCTTTTCAGGTTGTAAAAACTTAAAATTAATTTTTACAATATTGATGACACCGCAGAAAGTTACTTAATAAAGTGTATAAAATTGAATCCAATGTTATTAACTTCATGGCCCAGGTATTACCTAAGTTCAATAGGCATGCTCCAACGAAAGAAGATCCTTTGCTTGGTAGTGAAATGGTAAATATTAACTCAGTATAACTCAGGGAATATTCAAGATTCAAGTGTACTTTGAACACTACTGGGTTCATGTAAAAGATCAGGATCTGTCTAATACCATTTTTTTTTTTTAGTATTATTCCTATTTCACAGTGGTTTAAGGTTGGGCATGGAAAACAACGAAACAATATGTGATAAGAATCGCATGGCAACCATAGTGGAAGCTCACCTTAGAATGAGGTTTGACCCGAGCCTAATTCGAGCGCTGTCTAAACAACGGTTCATTTTTGGGCTTTAAAATGCATACCCAAACTTTCCACAGGAACGTATTTGGATATTGGTATCCATGTGGAAATCATTAAAACCCAATTTGTACCTTCTCGATCCACCAACTTCTGTCAGATTATGAAATATCTCCCTTTTTTTCATTTTTTTTTTTTTAAGTTCCAGTAAGAATCTAAAAATTCGTCATAATCCATCGCTCCTAAGAGTCGGAGAAGGGATCGATACAAACGTTATGATATATATGCAAGATTTTAAAGTGTGGACGGGGTCTAAAGTTTATCCCTTTATGTGACAGATTGTCACACGACTTTACGATATTCTCTTTTCCAGCATATTGTACTTTCTTTGCTAAACAAGCGTCGTGTCTAATGGTATCGGGTAAACTTTTTTTCGGTTGCCTTTACAGACCATGTAGAGTCCAGTTTTCTACATACAGCTCTTCCACATCTATGTTGATTCTATCCATCTGGTTTTTATCTCCCATGTGGTCTCTTGCCTACTATACAGGCATTCATTGTTGTGTAGAGGCGTCCTAATGAATTGCTTCTATACTATATCTATACTGCATTTTATTTATTTGACGTTTCCGACACGGTATGATGTAAAACGTACCTTAATTATTGTACGTCTTTAGTAATGTAAAGACTACACGTTCAAATCTTTGCCCCTACTTCACAGTAAGATAGGTCCATGAGGAACGTATGAATTATTCTAATACCGTTTCTATCAGATGCAATTAAATCTATGTCGTACAAGTTATATGAAAGAAGAGAAACAAAATATTTTTTTTTCACAAATATAATTTTTTTTTTTTCTAAAACTGAATTTCAAATAGAATTCAATAACTATTAATTTTTATTTCTAAACTTATCTGTCAAGCTAATAAGAAACAAAAAATAAATAATCAATCTAATCTATATATTCTCTAAACCTAAGAGACATTTATGGATGTAGAATTAAAGATAAAATTGTTATTCAAAATATAACATAATCATATATATGTTTACAAAGTGAATAAGTTATACGTAAGTGCAATACGAATAATTTACCCATACACGATAGAACACCACGGTAAATTGACGTCAGTATTTACGAAATTAATCAAACAAAATATTTTACAATTTAATTAATAAGCACTTCCTTATCTTGGAGAAGATAATGTGGATAACAAAAACATTAATCATATCTCCACGTCTGCAAAATAAATTATGAAACGACTCTTAATATGGCATTATTATCACACTTGACCTTCGTCACGAGATCTTGTAAACTTTTATAAATTATCAGGAAAAATAAAAGAAAGTACACTGCGTCAAAAAGTAATACCAACCTACAGTTAGTTAGATCTGCAGTACAGGCTAGGGGGTCTGGACTGGGCGACCAAGTTTTATTTCTAGATGAATATAGAAATTTTTATATTACATAATAAAATAATTATGTAATACACGTCTACAAGATGTTTTCATTGCATGAAGTACAAAGGTCGAGGTTAGGTTTCAGTGTTGAATTTAATATTTAAAGGACATCCGAGAGGCGGGGGATAATTTAAAATAAATATATAATTTAAAATGAACATAAGACCATGAAACCATAATCAGTCTAGCACGGCTTAAATGCTGAATTTTCAAAATATTTCTTCCTAAAATACTTTTAATTTTTTTTCTAATTTAAAACTAATTCTCTTCGTTCGCAACAATAATCAACAGAAAAATATTAAATAACAAAAAACTTCATAAATAACTACAGGAGAAAAAATGAGTGATTCAGAGATCCCATTCGAACAGCAACAGCCGAGACAGCCCGATCTTGCCCGAATGCGGGAAACTGAAATTCGTTATTTTTTGTTAAGCTGTTGCATTTTTCGTAATAACGAGATTTATAATCGTTATTCTCACCTCGAGAAACCCTAGAATAGAAATTTTTATTTAAAAAAATTGTGATAAGTTTCGTCTTTTTAGATTTTTTTCTTCTTCAAAAATCACAAAATTAGCAATACTTTCAACATGAATCCATCTATCTAATAAGTACCTCTCCCCCTCCACAAAATGTGGGGACTTAAGTAGGGTGCTAAGTGATAGTTGTGTGATGCGCACACCGTACCTGACATCTTTTCTTATATTGAATTATATGAATTTATATTGTGGATTATATAAAATTATATTCTTATTGACTCATTTTGCTGGAGAGTTATTCAGAGAGAGCGATTCATTTGCATTTCGAAATGTAGAATGTGTTCCCATTACTCATGTGCGCAGTTGAATTTAATTTAACAATAAAATAAAAAATGCGATTCTCAAGATATTCTTAATGGTATTAGTGACAAAACATTTTAATGGCCTCTTTATTATAATTGCGTAAGACAGAGATGAGAGAGAGAACAATTCACTCAATAAATGAATATTTAATATTCTCATTCCTCTACTCATGTGAGTTGCAATTCAACTTGATTGATGATTTCATCGGCGCTTAATGACTTTTAAGTCCTTCTGGGTGACGTAAATTCCCAAATCATTACACACCAAATGAAAAAAGATCAAACATTCTTTTTGAAAGGTAGAAAAACCAAAGCAGGTATACAATTTAATAGAAATCTCACCTTCAAAGTTTTTGAAAACATTTTTTTCATTAAATAGGTATAATTTTAATTAATTATACGAATTATTTATAATTTTAATTAAATAAGTATTTCATTGATTTCTGAAGAATTAATCCAAGGTAGATTAACAACTGAATGAATATGACTTCATTAGGCACAACTGCATAATATCCTTCATCTTAATGATAATGAAATAAAGATTTACAAAGTATAGGACAACTAATTATTAATTCAGACAATGCATTAAGGCCCATAATAGCAAGATGGATGATGGGCTAAGTATAAAAATAATCTTGAATTCAAAAATGAGTGTAGAACAAGTGTTGATGAAATCTCAAAACGGGATATGATCTCTGAAGATAAAAAAAATACGAAAATAACATTATTCAAACTGAAACAGTTTGATTTGGTTAGGTTTATGAACAAATTGAATCTATACTAAAAACTATATGCAAATACTTTGTCAAGTGACTTCATTAGATCACAAAGACATTAAATATTAAATAATAAGAAACCAAACCTTCTTAGGGGCCGCGAGGAGAGTTCGTGTTGAAATAGGATGCTGCACGGTTGCTCGGAGTTCAAAATGGTGCCGGTTTGATTCTGAAGTGATGGATTGCTTTGTGGTAGATGAACAGGAAAATTTCGACCTTTCAACCATGCTTGAGCAACCGGTGGGATAACCCGGCCTTCCTGCCCTAGTTGGGGTATATAAGGGGCGTTAAACTCAATAGACAAACAAGCGGACTTCCTATCGATACTATTTACGTTATCTCAGAATCGCATAGATTTGTGTTCCCATCACAAGTATATATGTACATACGTAGAATCAAATAATGTATAATAGCTATGTGATTTTTATTTATATAATTTTTAATGTTCTTGTATTTATCTCTACATACATACTTCCAGTGGCGCCCCTCCAAACCCAATTCTACTTAATCAGTTTAACGCAATCCTCCCACCTAGGTTTTGGTATACCTCTCAGTTCAGTGTTTATTAACATTTTAGGGCAAGGACTAAGCCCTACAACCTTACAAGCCCATCTCATACGCCGCAATACTATAACCTGGATTATATTTACCGGGGGCAGTTCCCTTAATTCAGTGCTGTATTAAAAAAAGGGCGAATTATAGTGAATTTTATTCAATAGTTTTTGCTAACTGGATGTAATGCCGTTCCACAGTACCTATAGTGGGCCCCTCTGGAAACAACAAACATAAAAACTAATTTTTTTAAAATAAATAATTTAATTTCTATCCATTTTAGTCTCAACACATTTAATAAACAGTGACTGTGATAAATGATTTTAATTTTGGTTTTAATGTGAATATTGACTAATTAGAAATTGTTGTTTTGACTTGGGCAGAATAGCTTGCATGGAGTTAGAGTATTTAAATCATATAATTCCAAAATTGTACTAAGTAGATTGTCCCTGAGGATGGTCAGATTGGCCGAAACGTCGGACTTATACGAAAAATAAAATGTGTTGAACTAAAGTGGATAGAAATTAAATTATTTATTTTAAAAAATTTACCAGTTTCAAGAAAGTGTTTAAGATTATAAATTAAATAAAAACTAAATGTAATATAAGAACTTATAAGTATAAGGTTTACCTCTAATTTTTTTAAAATAAATAATTTAATTTCTATCCATTTTAGTCTCAACACATTTAATAAACAGTGACTGTGATAAATGATTTTAATTTTGGTTTTAATGTGAATATTGACTAATTAGAAATTGTTGTTTTGACTTGGGCAGAATAGCTTGCATGGAGTTAGAGTATTTAAATCATATAATTCCAAAATTGTATTAAGTAGATTGTCCCTGAGGATGGCCGGATTGGCCGAAACGTCGGACTTTTAAGAAAAATAAAATGTGTTGAGACTAAAATGGATAGAAATTAAATTTTTTATTTTAACAAAATTAACCAGTTTCAAGAAAGTGTTTAATATTATAAATTAAATAAAAACTAAATGTAATATAATAACTTATAAGTATAAGGTTTACCTCAAATACCGCCCATTCTATTGTTCGGCATTTTATTCATTTTTTAGTTTATAATTATGCTTAAAACTCAAAGAAAGCCTCTGGAAACAACAAACATAAAAACTAATTTTTTTAAAATAAATAATTTAATTTCTATCCATTTTAGTCTCAACTTATTGTTGTGATAAAGTTTTAACAAATAGTGACTGTGATAAATTTATTTTAATTTTGGTTTTAATGTGAATATTGACTAATTAGAAATTGTTGTTTTGATCTGGGCAGAATAGCCTGCATGGAGTTAGAGTTTTTAAATCATATAATTCCAAAATTGCATTAAGTAGATTGTCCCTGAGGATTGCCGGATTGGCCGAAACGTCGGACTTATAGTAAAAATAAAATGTGTTGAACTAATATGGATAGAAATTAAATTATTTATTTAAAAAAATTTACATGTTTCAAGAAAGTGTTTAATATTATAAATTAAATAAAAACTAAATGTAATATAATAACTTATAAGTATAAGGTTTACCTCAAATACCGCCCATTCTATTGTTCGGCATTTTATTCATTTTTTAGTTTATAATTATGCTTAAAACTCAAAGAAAGCCACTGAGAACTATTTTTTCTGGTATCCTATACTAGAACCACAAAGCTTTATAACCCCAGATTTTTTTTTTATGAGCGATTTGAAAATATAAAAAAATAGATAGATGAAAATAGACAGATGATTTCAACCGAATAAAAAATTAGCCGAGTACAATATTATTCGAATAGCAATTGGATTTTTTTTTTTTTATTTCGCTTATTTTTTACCATTTTTGATTTCTAATGTATGAGGGACCAATTACACATTTTCAGACGAGTAGAAAATGAAAATGCTATCGATTTTAAGATCGTGCATAGATTTATTTTAACTTTTCTGATTGCTAATACATTAGGGTCCTCTTATATGTTTCTTAACACGCGGAACACGAAAATGCTATTGATTTTAAGATCGCGTATAGATTTATTTTAACTATACCGATTTCTAATATATAAGGGTCTATTTTTATGTTTTGGGATGTTCAGAATAATTGATTATTCGTTTAAAATAATGACGAATACAAAAGTATTCGGATGGTTAATCATATGTTTCTGTACGGATAATTGATTATTCCAGTAGAAAATTCACGAATAAAAAAGCATTCGGCTGGTTAATCATATGTTTTTGTACAAATAATTGATTATTTTAGTAGAAAATTCAGGAATAAAAAAGTATTCGTCTCTCTTCAATCGAATAAAATTTGCCCAACTCTGGTTTCAATGAATATTTAAAGTTAATTATTTAATAATATATAGGCCATTATAAATAGGACATGTAAATTTCATGATTCATATTTCACAGCGAAAAATTATATATAATTATTGCGGTGTTTTATTAGTTATTATAATTATTTGCTTAAAAAAAAAATTTAATTTTCTTTTTCACTTCTTGGGTGCAGCATCCCCCGGCTGGGTACGCCCATGCATACGTATAAATATACAAGCACTTATATGTGCATATTAATTTTTTTATTCGCACACGGTGGCCACAACAATCCGCTTTGTTCCTATTCCCTCACTTAAATTTAAACTACCTCACTGTTGAGATGTGAGGGATATAAGTTTTTTTTGGGAATTACATTAAAGTGTATCATTCCATGAGAGTTTCTTCTTATCAACAGCATTTGCAGATCATCGAACTCCCTTATAAACACACAACTTAACTGTAATATAAAGTGAATCAAACTTTTAGGAAATATCACCGTGTGAGGGAGACAGCAGGTGAAATGACACTCACTAATTTCACTCTTATAAACACACTGACAAGGGAACTAGAGCTAGAAATTCTGTAAAGTAGATTATCCTAGTTTTGGCAGGAATTTGCTACAGTGTGATACAGATACATCCATGAATGATAATGAAATAAAGATT
>NW_027111100.1:93719-95766 GCF_000696795.3 Halyomorpha halys | reverse complement strand
AGGAATTTGCTACAGTGTGATACAGATACATCCATGAATGATAATGAAATAAAGATTTACAAAGTATAGGTGCCAAATTGAAAAAGTGTGAGGTTGCATCTATGGAGTGTATCACTTGTATTGCTTATAAGGCAAGAGAAGGTGGAAATAAATAAGGTTGGAACTAGGGGACAGGTGGATCATAACTTTTCCCATACGACTTATAGTGCAATATATCCTAAAACAAACACTTAAGACCTTCCAACAAGTATAAAAAAAGAGGTCATAAATGAAAAAAATAATATTTATATATAGATATAAATATATATATATAGATAGATAGATATTGACATTTTATGTTTAAATTTAGGCCTATTAACAAATTGATAGTCAGATAAAAATCTTTGAAAAACAAGCTGAGGTTATCTATTGACCAGTGGATGCAATTAAAGTATTGGCGTTTACACAGATACTATGATCTCATTAGAACTTATACTTGTATGTTTTAGGAGAACGACCCATATAATTCGTAATAACATCAAGTGCACTTAATTGTGTAATAGTAGTTTTATTGTTGAACAGAAGTGACAATGCTATGGCTGTTAACGTTTGCCTATGCTAACTACTCTAGGCTATCCTCAGGAATACTAATGTTCACTTTCTACTTGCAAGACATTAATTTTTTTTTCACGGAATTTCTCTTTCATTTGCAATACAGTTCCGCGATATTTTCAGACATATTTTATTCATTAGCAATGGGTATATTAGTTTTAGTATGATGTAAATCTTATTGAAGATGCATGAAAAGAAGATCTAGCTAAATTAATGCAACTTCGCTTTGGTTAAAGAAGCGTAGTAATTATCAAAAAGAAAAAAATACAGAAAATATAACAAACCCTCATAAATTAGTTCTAAAAATTAATATATTCTTCAATTCAGATAACATTTTCACAGCAATAATAAATAGGAGAGCATCGGATGACGGACGAAGAGAGGACCGCACGTAGGATGCCGTTGCAACCTGTCTGTCATCCTGTTTGGCTCCGCTTTGGCAACGCCGCAAGTCGCCGAAGTCCCTGGCATTCCATATCTCATCCCAACTGTCAGTCTTACAAAGCCGTATTGCCATCTTTACCCCATGAGCCTCCGTGGTCCCTTATAAACTGTTCATCTATAATTAATCTATCTATAAATTAAAACGAAGCTTGAATGAACTAAGAAGTATGATTGATTCGAGATGGATTGAGCAGTTAATCGCTGATGTTGATAGACAGTACATGCGCACCCTTCGGTCAAAATTCATACAATACCTTAAGTCTGGACAGGTCTCTCACATATTAAAAAGATACCAATAGGAAAACAGAAGAAGTAAAAATTAAAAACATGTTCTCATATTTGAATAAAGATTCTAAGTCCCAAAATAAATTAATTCCATACAAACCAGTTATTCATCCACAGCTCACATATGCCTCATCCGTTTAGAGTTCAACCAATTACAGAAAACACGAAATAATTCAAAAATTTTCGATGAGAATAATCAACAATAAACTCACTGTACAAAAACAATAGGCACTGTGCTCAAAGACCTCAAACTCCTCTCTACACAGAAACTAAACTAAATAGGTATTCTAGAAAGCAGAATCAATAGATCTAAACGGAAAATCCTCCGTACATTTACAGGAGTGATCAGGAATCAGAGTCTCAACACATGAAGAAGAATTAACAGAGATTGCCCAGTTAATATCTCATGATATGAAGGCAAGGAGGTAAAGAAAGACGGGAGATGCTCCAAGCAATCTATAGGACGCCTCTACAAAAAATGAATGCCGATATAGTTGGCAAAAGACCAAGTCGGAGGCCAGAAACCAGATGGATAGGCAGAATCAACAATGTTACGAAAGAGCTGCATGCAGACAACTGGAAAGCAGTAGCTCAAGAAAGGCAGGTGTGGAGAAGGATGGTTTGAGCGGCCAAATAGAGTAGGTGTTTTGTTTATTTTTTTTTTGTAAGATTTTGATGAATTCATAAATCAAATACAATGGAAGATTATTGATTGACCGTGTGTATA
>NW_027111100.1:89998-93189 GCF_000696795.3 Halyomorpha halys | reverse complement strand
ATCAAATTTTTTTTTTCTAATTTGCTAATCAAAAATCAAATAAAGTATATCAAGTAAATGTGGAAGTTTTTTTTAATACTTGTTACTTTTCAGATATTAAATAAAATAATGATATTAACTATTATGTTGTTAGTGTCTATTGATAACACAATTTTATTAAAAAAATAAATTCTATAAGCTGTAGGTCGTCATGAGCCGTAAATTGGTTTAAGACGGGTCTGTGTACAACATTTATATCATTATTGTTCTTACCGTACTAATATACTTTGGGCAGTTAAATGTCTATTTATTTTAGGTTTAATACACCAGTTCAGCAGGTGCTTATTGTGTTGGTTAATTCTAAAACTATAGCATTGTATACTACTTCGTCAATTGTCGTAAGTAAATAAATATAGATAATAGTAGAAAATGTTTCAGTCTAGGATGTATATAATACTTGTACAAAAAGACCGGGACTCATTGACTACGCGACAGCCACAGCAGCACGGCCAAGTTCCAAGGTCTGCCTTCTTCTGCTTATATCTTTTGATTTAACTTCTCTTCATCGGTAGTTATAATACATGGTCATCGTGGTTACGGTAGATAGTACGATCAGGTGAAAGTTATATAACACCAAGTTCTCATTAGTATTATTAGGCAATTACGTCATTATTACTTCGAAAAATAGATTACCTTGCTAGTAATATTCAAAATGTTCTTTAAACTTGTTTTATAAGGCACCAATAGGCCAAAAAATATTGTTATTTTATCTGGAGCATCCACCATCATCTTTCGGAATTAAAAACATCAGTGAGACCTATTATCGGCCAATCCATGATTTTTTTTTTAATTTCATCGTTTCCCTAATTTAAAATTATTGATATCTTCCACAGTATTCAGGGATACAGACATTATTATTAAGATATACACAAATAGATTTAGAGATACTAGGAATGTAGCTTTACCATAACTTTTTCCCGTCAATTCCTAATCTATGGTCTAATAATAATTTTTTTTTTGTTCCATTTTTCTGTCAATGTTCACCAGTCTAGTCCGAACTATTCTGCAGTCCAAAAAATTCTGCCTGCTTTCAAATTTATTGAGTTACTTAGCTACATAACTTATAACACGCTGGTTTTTATTTCGACATTGTGGATATCGTTATGTCTAACTATATTAATACATATCATCAATTTTGAAAACGTTCTTTTCTGTTATCAGATATTAAAAATTGCAATTTTTATGGTTAGATTTCGATTGCTAGATTTCAAACAAGCAATCATTCTTAACTTATCATCAATCAATAAACCTTTCTGACTTTTCAGATCGCATTATCAGTAATAAATAGTTTATAGTATACTATTACACTATATCAATAAAATAGTTTATAGTATGCAATATATAATTTTATATTATATATTTTACTTTATCATCACGATTTTGAGCCAACCACTGAGAGAACAACTGTACATCTTTCAGGGCTGTAAAAAAAAAAATCTTGGAGTGATTATGAATGTGCGAATAAGACCTCCGACAATGTACTAAGGAAATATTTATCCCTACGGTATTTGGTGAGTTTCTCCTATACGAGTAGGAAGTTCACGGGTATATAAACAACTCCAGTATACCCAGAGAAGCAACAAATTACAGATTCGAAAATCTATCGGATTTAATTAGAAAGAACAAAACCTTAAACGGTAAAAACTTTCTACCGACGATTCCCAACCTGCGCTACTCGCAAACAATGATAGCTCCCTTAGTGGTTATGTTTATAATTCATCGCGACGGTGAAATGTAAATAACAAGATCATACGATCACACGAAATATTCGTGCGTTTCACGACTCTTACGTACCTCTGTCACTTCAATAACAGCCAGTCTCGCAGTTAAGATTACCTATCATTTCATCTTAATGAGAGATAGTATATCGAATATTTTTTTAACAAGATAGCCTATTGTTTTTCTTATATAACAACCGCTTATTTACTTGAGCCAATAATAAAAACAACAAAAATCTATTTTATTTGTTAATTGAAAAATTCGAGCCATATTCACCTCGGTTACATATCAAACAAATTCTGGATCTGACAAGAAATGTATACGAAAATAAAACAATTAGTGTGTTTGTTTTCACTATCAGTTAGCTGAGGTCATGTACTTTTCCTATAAGAGAACATTAATGGATGATTTATCTCCTTATCAGGGAAATAAAAGAAACAAAATTGGATCAGGGGGCCGAGCCGTATCGAACGAGTATCTAAGCGGCTTCTTAGTAATTTATTCTAGATGCATTGAAACGAAAAAGAAAAAAAATATTAATAATAAACCAGTTCAAAAGATTATCAAGATATTATGCAACCGAAGTATCGAACTGCAAATCATTTTCATAGACGAATAGAAATACAAAGGGCTGATATTCATTCATTCAGCAATAAAGTATCCATTATTTTAAGGCCTTCCACAGCGAAAGTGATGTTTGCCTTGTTATCTACAGGTGACTAACCTATTCTAACCATAGTGGGGGTGGGTCAATTTTTTCATTTTGTGGGACCGCCACTTAATGAAAAAAGTCCCCAAAAAAAAGTACCGGCGCCGCCCGCAGATCTCAGAACGATATACCTAGGTTTAACCATCTGAGCTAAGGACGGTCTTAAAGTATCCATAAAAGCTATTTCATTGCACATAAACATATAGAAAGACTTGGAAAAATAAAACCTAACAACCAAGAACGTCGCCATGGGAGGAGTAAGGAATAATAATTTGAGAATTTGAAATTTCAGAATCAACTTAAAACTGCGAAAGCTATGTTAAAATATTTAACTCAAAGAGTTACCAATATTAAAAACCATCACACTTTAAAACACCTCTGAATTCAAGATATTTGGATTTTATGGATATAATGTAGTGAAGGCAGTCTTTAACCAAGTGGAGATGCTTCAAATTATTAACTTATGGTTATATAAAAAATAAACGACATACTAGCTCTTTGCACTGGGCACCATGGGACGTTACCTACCAACAACTTGATGCAACTTTTTCGCGAAAACGTACACCCTAGAATCGTGATATTATATAGTATAACTTAAAACGTAAAATCAAGTAAGGGATTGTAATGAAATTTGGTTTGTATGTATTTGTGAACATTGAAGAACCCATATTTACAAAAATACATAGACATATTTCTTATAATTTTCGGTTTTCAAGAGAGGATT
>NW_027111100.1:81416-89663 GCF_000696795.3 Halyomorpha halys | reverse complement strand
TTTCAAAATAAAGTCCTAAGAATCGCAGTTAATGATCCTTGGTTCATAAGAAATAGCCAATTGCATCGCGAATTACAAGTAGAGTCAATAGAGGATTATATCAAAAAACGGTTCATGAAATTCCACTCCCAGTTGCCGACAGTTAAAGGAGCAGTGACCTACAACCTGGGAAACCCAACCTCAACCCGAAGACTGAAGCCCAGACTACTGCAGGACATTCTTTTAAAAATTTTTAATAAATATAAACTTAATTCATAGTCACACTACCTCTATTTACATATTATTATTATTCATTTTATTTATTCATTATTTTTTTTTCTCTTTTCCATTTTCAAATTAACTAGTTTCTTTTTACTATTAGAAGACAATTGTTGGTTTTATTTAAGTGTATCAATATCACAATTTTTTGTTATTAATTTTACTTTCATCTTTTATTAAGAAGCATTATTCTTATCTATTTATTATTTCTTTTAATAAGAACATTGTATATAGTTAGGGGTGTCATTTGTATGACTATACCCACTCATAATCAACTGTTAAAAAAATATATATATAATGTAAGTTATATCAACCATGTAAGCCCCACCAGGCCGATCTGGTATAAAAATAAAAAGTAAAAAAAAAGTTTCCCTACATCGTCGAACCATACTCGTGTACCTTTGTTCCACTAATTCTACATATTGCTCAACGAAATAGAGAAGTGTATAGTCCGTCGAACATGCACTTCGCAACGTTGTCTTCGAGGTAAAACCGATTGATTTATTTATCATGCATCTGGATATTTTTTTCAGTTTTTTGTGTCATTTTAATAGAAAACTACAGGAAAACATGTTTTTTCATAAAACATTGCGGTGGCATAAGTTCATTATCCGTAATCGCTAATAAACTTTCATATCCCCGCAGAGGAAATGATCGAGTGATATGCTAGACTATGCTAGAGTTGTCTTTTAGAGGGACAACCAAGGGCAAAAGGCTAGTATTGTTAAAACAGAGCAGTCAGCTATAAATAAAACTATGACTAACTTGTTATGGTAACATTGCATATATAACAAGTTAGTCATAGTTTCATAAATGAACTTAATAATTTATAATAATAATAATTAAACATTAATAAATTATAAAATCGAACTATTTATTGATAGATATTAAAATCTACCACACCGTTGTGGGCAATAGGTAATAGTGATGAATTATCACATTCTTACTAAAATAAAATAAAATAAGAATGAAAATAAATGAAAAAAAAGTACATAAAAATAAATAAAATCTCTCTTAAAATATATACAAACAAAAGGATAAAGAAAATGAACATAATCTAACTATTTGGATGAAAAAATAAATAAATAAAATAAAATAATGGTAAAAATAAAAGAACCTCTAGTCACACTTACATTCCTATATACAATATTTACACAATCGACCTGAGGATCCCTGAACCCATTCCATCCCCACATGTGAGGGTTAGAGCAGAGCTCATAAGATCCCAGCGCATCCCTCTCGCCGCAAATCATAAATAACTAAAAATTGTATCAATGGCAATTAAGTCATATTTTTATTTCCGTACCTATGGTGAACAAGTTGATAAGTCATTAAATTCCATTCTTTAATAATTTAAAAACAAATTTTCCATTTTGAAAATTTTTGAGCTTGTCAGTAAATGCACTTCTACGGTCTAGAATAACGTTTTCATGACTAAACTTATCTACTTCTAAAAATAGGTACGAATTTATAACTGATTTTTACCCAGCTCGAAGTTAAAACCATTATTTTATTTAATATAGATATGACAAACATTAAAAAAAAAAAATTTATTTTTACGATGTCTTGATTTTCGATTAGCTAATCATGATTTATTTCTTTAAATACATCTCTAGTGATAAAAATTTTACCTCTTAGTTCATTTATTTATTGATCAGAGGACCTAAAGGGTCCTATGGAACCCATGTAAAAATTACGCTTAATTATCAGCATTCCAAAAAGGAAATTGAAAAGTTCAAATCCAAAAGAATCGGGAAAATTTAAATATTTTGACAGTGGCAAAATCGGTCAAAATTTTTGGTAAATTTAATATAAAATGCCTCTACTAAAATTTAAGGCTTGTCAGATTTTAATGGTCAATTAGGAAATAGGTTGCTATCAATAGAGTTAAATTAACATTTAAATGATTTCAAAAATAAATGAATACTAACATTACTTTTTTTTTTATAGATTGGATGGAAATCAAGGAAACAATTAACCTCATTGGACACAAAGGCTACCTACGTGAAGAAGAAAATTTGAGCTTCTTAATACGGAGGTGAGTCATTCATACCGTCATTCATAATATCCACTGGTAGATAAATCACGCTTTAGCTTGATATCAGAAGTTGACAATAGCTTATAGAATCTGGCCACGTCAAATACATTTCCTTTATTTCCACAATGGACACAGAACTTCCTTCATAACTGTTTTGAATAACTATGCATTGTATAAATATTAACACATTTATGACGGAATGAAGGTAAGGTAATTTTGAGGTGAAGATAGCTGACCGTAGATATATGAGAGAAGACGGTTGGGAGTGCGGTCAGAAGAAAAATACACAAATAAACAAACGAATTATTAATTTATGCCGACGTTTCGACCTAATTTGCATGTCTTCATCAGGGAGTTGCGAGTTTAGCAGGAACCTCCTCCTATAACTCCGTAATGAAGACCTGAAAATTAGGTCGAAACGTAGGCATCACCATCCACCATCTTCTCCTCTTATCATTAATTTTCTTCTTTTCCTAAAAATAAATCGATATATTATTCCATTATAATCTATATCGGAAAATTGTAAGTAAAGTCAAATAAAAATACAGAGCTTTTGAGTAATTATTCCCTAAGGAAAATTCTCTCCATATGGAGCTATGTGATACTACTAGTTTCTTAATTTTTCTACCCAAGACATTGAAATTTTTTTTTATCTAAGTGGCTATGATGAAGTGATTTCAGAAAGAAAAAAAAATTTTTTGGCCGATTTTTAAAAATTAAAATACCTTGTCAAACCAAGGCAATTAATTGTATTTAATTGGTCATTTCTTTTTACTTTAACTTACCTATATATTAGAGAAAGTATTTTTTAAAATTTACTAAGTGATATCTAAACATAGATCTCGAAGCCTTTTTTTTTCAGACTTCTATATCATATATTTTAAGACGCCGAGGAGCATTATAAAGTAATGATGGAGATGCCAGATTATAAACAAGAGGGTTTGGGTGGTTAGGAAGTTTATCATGGAAGGATTGGTATCTGATTCTGGCTACATCGGCAACATATAGAATATTGAGATCCTGATGAATGACTTGATTTGTGACAAGGATTTTACGAAAGATTTTGGATCGTAAAGATTGGATTCGAGTGAAATTCGATGGGTTAGAGCAGGGGTCTCCAAACTACGGCCCGAGGGCCACATTCGGCCCGCGGACAGATTTTGTCCGGCCCGCGTAGAGCTAGCATACTTGAAAACTCCTTTTAGAGAACATATTTTTTATAGCAAATTAAATTTAGTTTCCTGAAGTATTCTAATTTTATGCGATAGAAGGTACTACCTATTTCCGCTTGTGTCCACCAGATGTCGTGTCACGTTACTCCTCATGGCTCGTACTCTACGACTAATCTAGAAATTACAGATAATGACAGGAAAATTAATAATATGCAGTGTTGACGTTTTGCGGACTTTGGTCCGATTTGCAGCCTTTTTTAAACGTTGCATACTTTTTCGGGCTTTTTTTTTTCATCAGTGGACTATTTCACATTTTACCACCGGCAACAATGATAATATGGTTTTGGCCCTCGGAACTTACTGGAGTAATCAGTATGGCCCTTAGACTGGAAAGTTTGGATACCCTTGGGTTAGAGGACCACCAAACCCCAACTCCGTAAGTCCAGATAGATCTTATTACATAAATGAGTCTTTTGTAATTAGTAGAAACTTAAGACCGTTTGTTCAGTGAGTGTTGTAATAGTCGAAATCGAAGAGGAGTTTTCTGTCTTTTCAGTTTTGTATGAGGATTCCAAGTTAGTCATTTGTACAGGTGTAGTCCAAGGTACTGTTTGAAAAGAATAAGCGGGCTATTATTACAGGATAAGGTGGGGCAGAAAGTCATAGGTGAAAAATTTAGAATTCGAGTATGCTGTTCTAGCAATATTATAAATTGTAATTATGGTTCTTGCTGCTATAACAATAATTTTGAGAAACAAAGCTTCAACGTTATTATGTTTTATTAAAATTGACTCAAGATAGAACTATGTCAAATTCCTAGTCCCTTAATTATTTAACCGGTGGCATTGAAAATTATTTGTTGAGAAAAATATTTTTTTGGTAAAAAACTCAATTTTGATCGATTTTGTTAGTTAGAATCTCGCCATGGTAACGAATTACGTTTACTTTTTTAATAACTATCTTATGCATTGATATGTTCTTATTCCGCCGCAATACCGTACTTTTTTTCATACTAATAAACAGATTCATATTTTCTAGAATGCATTCATGTGCCAAAATTTAAGACGGAACAACTACTTTCCCCTCGTCTTTATTTTTCTATGTTCTACTATGTTCGAGCATAATACATTTTGTTTAGATTCCAATATGTTAATGATTTTTAACTGTTTAATACTTGTGTATAACAGTTAGATTTTTTTTTTTAAGGTGATATAATTAAAGACAATAGCTTAGTGACAGGAAACTTGAATCAAAAGCATAAGCAGGCCAAAGGAATGCAGACGACCAAGTGCGAATAAAAGAGAGTATGAGCATGAAAACCGATTCGTTTGGGGAAGGAGGGACCAGCAGGATAAGGAAGGTCAAGGTTGCCTCGCTGTATTAGCCACAACTGCGACTTAGTTTTGACAACATTTAAAGTCATCTATCCGCTCCTTATTAATGGATATAAGGTCACAGCAAGGTCTTAGATTACTACAAGGAATCGATTTAATTACGATCTCTTATGTAATCCTAAAAAAGGAAAAACAAAATAAACTTTTGTTAATGTTTATTTATCTTTAAAAAATTAAAAAGCTTATTCTCATATACCAGGAAAATGAATAGTAGCATATAACAACGCTCTTTGAATTGAAACATTTAAGAGGCACGAACGATGATTCTGAACGTTAGAAATGTTATTGAAAAGCGTAGAGAGAAAACAAAAAAAAAACTCAAATTGTTAGATAACAGAATTTCTAGAATTTTACTTTCTAATTCACTCAATTTGACAAAAAACCAAATGAAATGGTATTCAAGGAAGGGGACCAGATACATATATCTGAATCTTGATTTCTTTACACATAGACAATGCTATAACACTTTATTTTGTAGGGCTGATAAATATTTGTGTCATAACTAGCATTAATTTATAATGAAATACATGAAGACAAAATACAATGAATATGCACCTAGGAAACAAACCAATAATAATAATTTCCTTTTGAATTATCTTCCAGAAAGTAGATGATATTCACGATATCTGAGAAGAATAAAATTCGAAAAGTAATAATTAAAAAAGACTTAGCGAAACCAAAAGTTCGATACCGATACAACCAAACTCTGTCTACGCACATCTGTCCTGTGATGCCCAAATCCAGTATATCAGTCTTGACGCAATCATTCCACATACGCTTCGATCTACTCTTCGGACGTTTACCAGTATTACAGTATAACAGGGCTTAGTATTAATTAACGTTTTAAGGATCCGTTCGTTAACAATGGCTACCTCGTTACTGTAGCAGCGCCAGTTCGAATCCGGCCTGGTGAGATCGACTTTAATTTCGTGCCACTTTTTATTCTTGATTACCTGTTTAGAAATTCATTTATTACCTACTTCAGTAGTTTTAGATGCCCATTTCAAACACCACGATGTGATTACATCAATTATATTTACAGATCACGATATTCGGCCGTCTCCTGTCGACGCATTCTTATTCAGGTAAAATATTCTGAACAATACTTCATTTTAAAGTCTTTAGCCATTATTAACCTAACACGTTTCGCATATGTATAGAACTATAGAACAAATAATAATTTTCTAAATTCTTATTAACAGTTTTCTAAATAATAAGAGGCAAAAAATTAAAAAAACATGGAATCTTCCAGCTTTAATATTGCTTTTATTTCCTCTTAAATTTCTAAAAGTTGAACTATTTCCCGTGTCTTGATATTTCTCAACGCGAAAGCATTCGTCTACATCTCAACATCTGATCGAAAAAAAAATGTATCTGAGCACAGTAACTAATATACCAGTAAATAATCCCTAGGAAACGGAATTAATTCATCGCCGGATAATAAGCGTTTTGTTTCACAAAGATTGTTTGATGATGATGTTGATGTTGAAGATGACCAGGGTTGTGGTCATGCGAGAAGGGCATTAGACATAACATATCCACAGTATACCTAATTGAAGGAGCTCTGGAAAATCACCATTCTCGTAGTTGGTCATCATTCGATCCAGCTTCGAAAAAGCACGTTACACCGATTATTCCTCACATCCATTATCCGAGGAACGCTCCTCAAGGCAGTAATGAGATTCGCGCGAGACAAGGAATCGATAATTGAAAAAAGAAGTATTGAACTTGGTTCAATAGATACTCCAGAAACGTTATAAGAGGATTCAGACCTAATATATCTACTTTAAGTCAGATCTTCCACTTCAAGCAGAAGTCAGAAAGGATGAAAGAATTTGGATTTTTTTTTTGCTGTTTGGAAAGACCTCAAGACAAGGAGACTCACTCTGCTACCCAATATAGATCTCCCTAGTATTAATAAAAATGGGTGGATTACAGATGGGAGCAACCATTTTCAAATCTATTTGGAAACTATTACTGATGTATACAACCTCGTAACAGTAAAAATGTCTCCTCTGCCTCATATAAGAGAAGCCTTTGAGAGGTCAAAGGTAGAAGCTGAAGAGATGGAGCAAGGGTGGGGGGAGGGAGAGAAGGAAGGGGAGAATAAGATTTTGACAATTAGAGAAAAAAACAACCCGGCTACCACTAACTTATGCAGTTGCGAGTTACAGTTACTAGGATGGGTCCAGCTTCAAATAACTGGGAAGTTTTACACCGAAGAATCTCGATGAGGAAGAAATTAGGGGGAGGTTCGCATCAGGTAATAAAGGTCCAAGCTTCAAGAAATTAAATTCCCCAGAAGAATGACTTCGTGGAAGACCAAGAGCTAGATGGAGGGACAGCTTTGGGAATAAACTTTATCTCTCAAGCTGGCCATTGAGAAGACTAGTAGAACGGTTGAGCGGGCCAAGGCCTCCATTATGCGTCAGTCACGCAAGCAATGTAATATTATAAATACTGCAAAAGTCTTTTTAAGTTATAATAATTTAAGATGGTAATAAGCTCAAAATGACTTCTCATGATAAAGGTTTGACTTCTAGAAAATTATTTTTCTCTTTATCGGTTTGAATCTCATATGTATTCTAACTAAATGAACAAAGCACAAATTATTAAGATGAACTTTCCAAACAGGCAGGAATTGATAAAGGTATATAACAATGAACTGATGATTATATTTTAAAAATAAAAGTAGGCCATACGTTAAACTGATTGAAGTATTTTAACGGATTTGAAACAACCTAAAAATATCCAAGAAGGCCTAAATAGAATTATCGTCAAATCTCGTTACTTCATTGGTCAGGCCGTGACCTCAACAAAGCCTGT
This sequence comes from Halyomorpha halys, assembly GCF_000696795.3. Classification (NCBI taxonomy): domain Eukaryota; kingdom Metazoa; phylum Arthropoda; class Insecta; order Hemiptera; family Pentatomidae; genus Halyomorpha; species Halyomorpha halys. Next base: position 81,975 of record NW_027111100.1, on the reverse strand, counting down.
AAATTTGTTCTGACGTATACTAAATCGATTTCTTATCCACCTTGGGAACACATAAGCAAACACAATAAGAATTTTTAGATATAGAACAAGTATAAATCAATTTATTTGAGCAAATATCATGAAAACTACTATTCCTACGAAGGTAAAGATCATAAACTAGTTTACAGTACATTAAACTGGCTTTAATTTGAGTGATAAAAGACATCTGTACGTCACATACTTCCTGAGATATAGATTTCTCAAAATAGATTAACTAACTACTGATCTTTCAGTAATTTTTATGAAATGTTGCTTTTTGAAAGGCTATATCTCCAGAACTATTGGACGTAAATAGCTTTATTAGGGCTAATATTTTAAAAAAATTACTCTTCTTTAAATAACGTTCTCTTAGATTTTCAAATATCGTTGGTAGTTTTTAAGATACACAACTCCGAATGAAAAATTAATGTTTTGAAACGGCCGTCATTTTTTATTCCCCCTGCCTATCAGTTTTGACTAGTAATTATACCTAGTTTTCACTAAAGTAATAAAAAATTGGGGTGAAATAACAGACTTTTTT
>NW_027111100.1:77812-81176 GCF_000696795.3 Halyomorpha halys | reverse complement strand
TTGTGGAGAATAACAACAAAATAAATTAAGGTTTATCTGATCAAACACAAGTTAGACTTTTGAACTGACGATTTCATGCGCAAAGCGTTTTCGGTTTTGCAAGTCTAGTAAATGTTTACATATCACCACGGTTATTTAATAGTTAAGTAGCATTGAATACTTGATTAAAAGCAGACAGTAAATTTTAGTAAACTGCTCTATTTTACATTTCTACCATACTTTTGCAACGAATTAGAGTTTGTCATGAAATTAGAGTCAATTGAAAGTGTCATTAGGAAAAATAATTCATTATTATAACAAAATAAATAAATAAAGTTTCAGTGATTAATATATAATTGACAATGAGGTTAAACGAGGAAGGATTAACCTCAACTCAAATTAGAGTGGCAAGTAAAAGTGTGATGCGCATACAGCAGCAAATCAAATTCAGAGTTGTGTGATGCGCTTTTAAAAAATTAACAGTTTTTTGTTAATTGCTAACTTGTTTTAAATAATTAAAATATGTCAATTAACTTACCAACCTTATTAAATACACGGTTATCTTGGTTTTTTGCATGAGAATTTCAGATTTTGTTCTTCTACATAATTATATGCAATAATTTGAATATATCAACATATAATTTTATTTTTTTTAAACCTGAACTAAGGATTGAAATAAATAATTATTAAGTATATTTTTTTTGTTAAAGGATTTTCCGTTCCTTCTCATAATCGAGGCTTGAATTATATTACTTAGCTAAGCAGTAGTCCTTAAGAAAATTAAATTGGTTTAAAGTCAGCTGGTTAGTAAATAACTAAGATTTGGGAAATAAAGGAATTTGGATTCTCCAATCAAAACCTTTTTGTTAAAAAAATTATAACTGTTTCATCTCTTTTTTGCCTCAATATTTAAAAATATACAGTATATAAAGTACAAGTAATCATTTCAATATATGCACCCATATAATATTTTTCCTTATTTTTTGAAAACCCTAAACGTTTAAGTCAATAACCATTATATATATATATTTTTAAATTTTCCGTTCCTCCTCATAATCAAGGATGGGTTCAGAAATTTTATTTAGTTAACAAGGGGGGGAGGGAGGAACCTAAGGGAATCACCGATTTCAAAAATAAATAATATCAAGACGACGTCATTAATCTACACAAATCGTAGAAACTACACGTGATGGTACAAACTGCAAATTCGTAAACAAATTAGAACCGGATGTATAAAATAAAACGTTCGAAAATTTTAATTTGAAATTATTTTTTCGACATTAAAAAACATTAAATCTAGAAAATATGCATATGGACTGGAAGGGCAGAAAGTTAGCTTTCCAACGATTGTAATTACGTTTGAGTGGGATAAACTGAGAGGATTTATAAAATTATTTCGTGAACAAGAGAAGAAATCGAGACATGTATCATAAAAAATGGAGCCCGAAAATTTATAATTTTTGATTTGTATGGAAATATGTATTTTAGGATTTCAAGAACGAATCTGACTAGATTTTTTTAAAGCAAAATTTGTTTGGTCTACGTCAACTTAACGGGAAGCGAATTTCGATTTTGTTAATATTTTATACAATCAACATTCTTTTGTTCTTATTCGACACGAAAAAACAAATTGGTTGCCATATAATAACGATTAAATACAAGTAGATCAATACGATGATAACACAAAACACTTAAAAAAATTATGTAAAATTTATTTTGCTCGGCTCCTAGGGAGCATTCTTAAGAACCCTCGAACAGACGTCTAATATTTTTCGACCTAGTATCATCAAAAAAAGTTGCATTGAAGTCGGTGATCCTTCATACATAGCTTCTCTTAGTTAGTAGAGCCTTTGAGTTGATTCAATGTCGGCTGGTTATCAACTGCGACTCAGAGCTGGAAGAATTGGGATTCGCCCGATCCGAACTTAATTATGATTATTTTTACCCTCAATATTTAAAAAGTATATACATAAATAAATATTGACTTATTAAATGTCCTCAACAACGAATGATACTTGGTTGAACCCCATATACAGGAACACAAATTACACTTTCATAGCGTCAAATATTTTTATGCTAGACCAAAAAAAAATTTGGTCGTTACCGAAGATAATACGTAAATAGTCCAAAGGTATAACGACGCTGAGGTCATCATTAACAGTTTATTGCGACTTCAAGCAGTCCTGTTTTAGTTTACAAAGCAACATCCTTATAATATTCAGTTTTTAATGGGACAAATTAACTAAAACCAATATTCCTTAAGCCAAAGGTGAGGAGTTCATTAAAAGCTGTTATTTCCCACGGAGAAATTTCTAAGAAAATAAATCTGCAGATTCCTATAGAAGATAGTCGTTGCTGACGAGTTAAATAAGTGTCAGGTGTCAGTCTACAACGGAATAACAGTGAACCTCTATAAAATAATACAATCAATGGAGCTCAAGAATCAGTACATCTCAGGAACAGAACAAGGAGCTCTGTAATTCTGTGCTGTCTTTACCTAATGGGCCGGGGATCTAGAGGGCCCCAAATTCGTGAACACCTATTGTAAATTTTTTCAAGAGTTTGTTGTTTCAAATATTTCATAAAATAACGTTATTAACTGTAATAATTAACATTATTTTGTTTAAAAACACAATGTTGCTCAGATAATAAATTAAATCACTTGGTTGTTAAAGATAGAATAAAGGACAGGACGGATAAAAAACCTTCAATTTATGAACGGATTGGATACCAATATTATAATAATCAGACATATACGACATAACTTACGGATCCAATTATGGAAGTCAGATTGAAGCTTCTAGAAGACCATAACCGTACTTTATTTTAATTTAACATGCTTCTAACCATCAAATAATAACAGGAAGTGCAAGGCCCGAAATATCTTACCAGTGTCGAAAAGTAAGAGCTCCGACCTACATACACCAGACATTAATAGATACAAGAGCTGACAAAAATAAATGGAGGTAGATCGGGAATCAAATCATTAAACCAAATACTTTAACCATTAGCCTTACCGTTTATTCATTCTGTACAAATGAAGTTCCTTAAACCCGCATTTGAAGTTTGTATGTACTATATAACCCACATAAAAACTATTTTTTTTTTTTTAAATGAATGGAGATCAGAAAATATTATTCCTCAGCCAAGAAATTTACATGCCATTTCTATATTTATAAATGTATAACAGTTGTTAACAAAATATTTTGAGATTTTTTTTTCTTATAAATTAAATGCAGTATCCTAGGACATTCCTGGAGAATTTATAATTCTAAGAAACTTCTAGATTATTCACCAGCATCTAAACAGTTGATAAAATTTGGAAAAATAACATATCACTGCTCCACAAGTATAATGACTTAATTGTAATGGTATATTCAAAAAT
>NW_027111100.1:38092-71372 GCF_000696795.3 Halyomorpha halys | reverse complement strand
TTATATCGATAAAAATATATAGGTAGTCAAGAGTTTCTGTATAAAGACCTTGAATTGTACCATTGACTTCTTATCTGAATTTTAAATGCACAAGTTCACAACTCCCATACCTTTTAAATTTTAAATTTCTTGTTGCATTTCAATTTCAAGGTAAAATAAAAGAGTGAAAACATAGAAAAAACGATTATTAGTATATTTAGTATAATTAGTATATTTCTACTATTTGAGTTTTTCTTGACCGCACCCGGACCATATTCCTTTCAAAAAACGATATGTATAATAATGCTATTGTTCAGCCAACTAAAATTTTAGATAAAACAATTTCATTTTTTGCATGTAGTAATAGAACTAGACTTGACAGGGATTTTCAATTTCAAGAAGGATAAATTTATTTAAAATTCTTAGAAATAGTTATAGTTAAAAACAGTCATTTTCAATTAGGGCAAAGTCTTAAGTTATTTATTATAAGAACAAGAATATTAATGAAATATCTTCAAGTTAAGTTTCTTCCTTCAACCATATTGAATTTCTTCGTCCGGAATCTGGAGCCTGGCATCAAAGACCAACCACCATCTTAACTGATTTCTATGGCAACTGTCCTTATATAAGTCAGTATTTCTCAACTAGCTAAATTAAACTTATAATAAACAAACTTCACAGAAAAAATTTATTAATAGAAATGCACCATAGCTTCAGAGGCTTCAATCATTTCTGCTCACAGTTGTTAGAATGTAGCAATCAGTATTAATTTGTTGATCTAAAAATTAAAATGTGCATGCAGGATGTCTTTTCCGAGCATTCATAAACTTACTGCATACATACATAAAATTTGTAAACTTCCTAAATAATAGACAGATACAATGTTACATAGAAAATAATATATATGATTGTTCGGAAAAAAAATTTTGAAGTAGGTTTTATGGAAAAAAGAATTCAGGGAACCACTGGATTATAATGTCGACTTTTATATCATGTATTAAACACATATACAAATAACAGTAGTAGTAAAAGAATTCACAATGTTATGCCCAAAATAACCAATTTTCATAATGTAATAAAACTGATAATAGTGAGTTAGTGGTATCTGTGGATCTGTTAGTGAAGTGAAGTTATAAAAATTAGCAATACTTATCTTTATTGAGGTTGACTATTTTATGTTAATTTTTGTATTAATTATTAAAAAATATATATTTTCCAAGATTACAACATAGTACAAGGGTATCTGAAAAACATCCTTAAAAAATTATTTACCAACTCAGACTAGACTAGTTCTTCATCATGAAAAGAGAGAAGAGATTAGTTTTTAATTTAATTAAGTTATGAAATTAAAAGTAATTTTACTTTATTTTAGTACTTAAAGGTAATATCTTTACTTTAGGATTTTGAAAATAGAATAAGTATCGAAAGGCAATATCTTTTGTAAAGATTTTTTAAATGATATTAAATAATGTTGTAGACACTAATAAATCAGAAACAATCAATCTGAAACTTATTCAGTTTACTGAAATAATAGAATCAATAATTTAACAGAATCAAGCTCCTAAAAGCAGGATGAATTGTATTTTCACCTGTTAACTAACTGCCTAATTTCAGTGTGTTGTATACTTTAAATAATTTAACCTTCTATTAAAAAGAAAATTAAAATGTCACCTTTTGGTATATGAGACAAATATCATAAAGAGACAGGCAGATTAACAAACTAAAATGAAAATATAGAGTACGACATAATATTTTTTTGTATAATATTTATTCAAATTAATAATTTAATCTCCTCCAACCAATGTATTATAAAACTTAGTAATTAAAAGGAGCAGAAAAATCACTCCATCATTGTGTACAAACAAATTAATGATAGTTAAAACCTAGCACTAACATAACACAAAAAATTTGACTTATGAAAAAGAATTGTTTAATATTTTATTTTTATATTAAAACTCATTTTTGATAGCTATTAATTCATTAAGATGTTTACATAATTATAAGCTGTTTTTAAATAATCATTGGTTTGAAAATTAGCATAACAAATTAGGTACTGCAGAACATCAGAGCTATGAAAAAGCATATAGTCCCTTGAAAAACATCAAAACTGTAAATAGTGAAGAAATTACAATAAGTCCTCTAAAAACTAAAACAAAAATGGTGCCCTAATTCATTTTTTTTTCTTTAAGTTATGTCCCACTAGTTAATAAAACTAAAATTGTTGTTCTTAAGATCATCACTAGTAAAATACTGGAATATTCTTCAGTTAATTGTGGATTTAATCTAATGAAATGGTATTTCCTTAAAAAGTAAAGGTCAGCTGGAGCAGTTATATTATTTCTTTACAAAATTCAATAAAAGCAGTAATTAAAGAACCAGATTTCTCATTTAATTTAACGATTAAAAATAATTACAGTTCCAATCACAGCTACACTCTCAATGCAACACAAAAATCTAACTTTTGAAGAAAATTTTTTTAAAAATTTAATTTATACATTTCAACTCAATTTTACTACAGTATTTAATTTAATAAAATCACTAAACAGCAACTTACTTAAAGATGCATTTTTTTTTTTTTACTGGTATTGAATTGAGGGTACGATATATACAAAAATAAACCAAAATTGTGAGATAAAATGAAAGAAACAATTTTAAACCAAAATAAATTAAGGTAATAATAAACAATACAGAGGATTGAATTGAAGGAAAATTTTCCATAAAGATCTGTACTTGGTAAGTTACTAAATGTTGCAGCAGATTAGAGTCATATCTACTAAACAATGCTATAATAGTAACTACTTTTGAAACAACATTCAGTTAATATATGAATTCTGGGAAATACAACAATTAAAACCTGAAAATATTTATTGAATCCATAAGAGAAATGATTTTCACAAATAAAAATATTTTTAAATAAAAAAATTTAGCAGGCTTGCATGCGCACAACTAACACAAATTTATGCACATACATACAGACATTAATGATAAAAGTCCATGAATTAAGCTTTAGTTCAAATTGAATACATACCATCCTGAGCTAGCGATGTACCAGCGCCATTTACACTGCTTTCCAGCCTTCCTCCTCCATCCTGTGAAATATTGCTTAAACTCAATTCTAAAATCTAGTTTGAGCTTCTAAACATAAAAACATCAAGGAAAAGGGGCGAACATCTTAGATGCATGAAGCATCTAAATTTCAATTTCAAAGCATTTACAAGAAATAATATGAGGAACTCCAAAATATTATAATTGAAACACTAAGCAGTATCTCACAAGATTATATCAAAAAACAAATTATTAGTAAAAAAATAATAATGTAATAATTGACAAATATTTACAATAGATTAAATAAAGAAACTATAAAAATAAATAAATACAAAAACCCAAAAAGTATCCAACTAATCTGATCATTTCCTGGGTCAATCCATTTTTATATCACTACTGTTTACAATCCTGTTTTCTAGATTAATTTTTTTGTTTTTTCAAACTGATTTCCCTTAAAGTTGAACATGTAAATTATTTACATCCAAATTAATTATTAAATGATATCAATTAATGCTCAATTAACCATAATTAAATATTTTCTAGAATAATTTTTAGATAAGCTTCCAATGAAAAGTTCCCTTGATAAAATACAGGCATGCTCATTTTAGATGTACAATAACAGAAATGAATTGAAATATTCTTTAAATGATCCGTAGTATTTTCAATGGTTGTTGCTAAAAAATTAACATGAAAGAGTAATACACATAATTGACAAACAAGTAATGAGACCACCTATTGCAAACAATTACTGTAAGTCAAATATAGTTAACTATTTGAAGGTAAAGAATACTACTGTCTCAAATGTAGTTTAAACTTAATATTACTACAATACTTTTACTCCTATCATAAAAAAATCAGGAGCCACCTATTGATACACTTGGTTGATATATAAAAACATCAACTGCTTAATTTTACTTTAGACTAATATGTTGTTTAAATTAGGAAATATTGATTATTTGATTTTTAGTACAAAATACTTCTTCATTTTAAAATAGGTAATCAAACCCAATAATCGATAAAATAATAATTTTTATTAGTCACCATATAACAAGCAACTAAATATCTTTCTGTGCAATACCAAAATGGCATATCTGAAAATTCCTGACAGAATTTTGTTTGAAGTATGATTGCAGATTTAAGGTTGCAGTTAATTTTAAATTTAATTAAGATTCATTAAATTGATCACTTTATCTTTTTGATTATTGATGTGGCACATCTAGTTAGTAGGTCTTTTTTGCCATCCCTAAGAGAACAGAAAACCACATTAAAATGAAGTAAAACCTAATACAGCAAAACTTTTAGATACATCACTTTGCCTTTGAAACAAAGATATTAACATCAACATAACTGAAACATTACCAAAACACACAAAAAAATAAGCTAGAAATAGAGACCATAAAATTACTAATTATACCGATAGAACAATTAATTATATATGACACTTATAAATTAAGCCATCTATTAATAAAAATTAATAATCTGTATTATTAAAAAATATACTGAGGACTTAGTTCAACAAAGGATAATCAAAATTCCAAGAATTTAAGTAAATAAGTTCTTCGCACAAATAACAGTTAGCATATATCAAATGAATTCAAACTTAAAATCTAAATAAATCATAGCTACTAAACAAAAAAAATATTCCATTGTGTAATCAGTTCAATAACATGAAAATAATAAACAAATGAGGAATGGGAAATATTATTTATTGCAATCTAGTTATTAGGTCATCCTCATTTGTCAGGTATGGTGATAAACAACCAATTTTTGCCAAATTTCCAGGATAGAACCAGTTATTGAATCGATGGTTAACTATACACTTAAATTAGAATTTTTATGCTACCTTAAAAACTATTTAGAGGCCAACTAAGCTGAGTTTTAATTACAAATAACTAAAAGTTAAAATAAACATTAAATATACCATTATGGAGAATCCTTAGCAGTCTTCACTTCACACATTCGAAGCTGAAAAAAATAAAACAAGAAGCCAATAATAATTAATAGTCAGCAATCATTTAAAAAAATATAGCGCCACAAATTAAAAATGTATACCAAAATTTCATCAATAAGACAATTTAAAAACAATCAGAGGCCATTATTGATAGATTCCCACTACCATATTATGTAATAACATGTCAAATACTGGCAACTCCTGGATAAGACATAACATTATTATACTTTTGATAAATAATAATCGGTATAACATAACACCTTTTCTTTGGCGAAAATTTAGAGTCAACATATAAATGCCACATTGTTTACATTCAGGCGTAGTTACCTGACCTTGAGAAATTTCGCAGTACCGTTCTTAAAATTTGTGGTAAGAAATACTTGATTCTACAGTTATAAATGGAATACGGTATTCTTAAAGGTTTTGGCATCAAAACCTTTGGAAATCAACCTTCAAAACCGTTATGACAAGTATATTCTTACCTTTACAAATTCTAAGCCGGTGAGCAGTGTCTGCCCCCATCGCTAGCTGCCTGCCCACAGCCTCTGAAATAATAAAATAAGCGCTTTTTAACATAATTTTTAAATGATTCAGTTCTTTTCCATTATTTAAACTTTTGAAACAATCTCTGGACGATTTCCATAAAAAGAAATTTGAAAAAAATATATATAGAAATACAAGTAATTGTTTGAAGTACAGGTAATATTCAAAATAGATGCACATATACTGAATTCCATTATTAAACTTATTTTATTTCTTGGTTTAGTGTACAATTTAAGTCCCACCCGCGGGAAAGTAAAAATTCCTCCTAATACTCCTATAATTAGTGCAATACAACCGTGAACAAGGGATAGACAAACCCTAAAGAATCTTTTCTAAAGAAGAAGGTATGGCCTGTACTAACCAGTAGCATTTAAAAATTTTGCATACCCTTATCAATTTCTTCACTAGTTTGTTGTAAAAAAAAAAATTTGGAATTTGGTCCGAGTGCGGTCAAATTAAACTCAAATAGTACACTAATTTTCTATTTGAGTTTAATTTGACAGCACCCGGACCAAATTCCATTTATAAAAAAAAAGAAATATTTGGCTATTTGTGAAGAAACCAGACGATAATCAGAGCTCATGGTAGTCGTCATGAGAACTACTAGTAAAAGTTATGTCATTTTTGCTATAAGGTCTGTCTCATTTTTCTTATACGTTTTATGTTGTTTTATTTTATGAGAAGTTATATCCTAACATTAAAGAAAAATCCATAATTACATGTGGTTGCTAACAATGTTTAATACTATAAAAAATTTATTTACAAAATTGAACATAACACATTGGACTGATTTCTAGTTCTGTGAAATTCGGCCCCGACCTCTTCCGTTTTGTGTTGATAGCTGTCTAATTAAAACAGTAATATAAAAATATATATAGGATATATTCTACGGGTATACTAACTATGGACATGACTGCTGTCCTCTACATGTAACTCAAAACATTGTCTTTTTTTTTTTACTATTAACGTAATGTTATGTAATAGACTACCTTGAAAAACTGATTTCTAGTTGTATTTCATAAGAAAAAAAACATTGTCCAACTTGAAAATCGGTACTTACATAACCGCCCATTTCCAGTCATATTCATTAAAAAAAATAAATGAGTGGGCCTTAGATGTAGGAAACCTTTCTTCTCGAGAAGGTTGGATCAGGATAGAATGTCCTGTTCAAATAGAATGTAGACGTTCAAATAAGCGATAATTAGTCTAGGATATCCAACTCCTCTTCAGCCGACGCTGAGTTACGTCAGGAATGTTATTTGTCACCATTTGGCGTGCAAATTTATTGAAATATCCATATAATTTGTCGTTAAACTGTTTGTAAGTTATGAATGCTGTTCGTTACAGTCGAAGTGCGTAGATTGATGTAAAGTCTCGTTTGAAACGTAGAGTGAGTACATTGGCGGTTTTAAGAATTGTGATTAAAAGGTTTGTATTTTCTGATTCTTGTGTCTTTTATGAGGTCCATAAATTCGGCTAGCTTTAAGTTCATATGGAGTTCTTGGTAAACACTTGTATACCTTAAATTTCTATTTGAGGGGTAATTTAAAAGTCCGTCTAGTATGTAATATAATAATCCTCAGTTGGGAATGGAATATAATAGTCCTCAGTTGGGTATGGAATATAATAGTCCTCAGTCGGGTATGGAATATAATAGGCTTCAATCGGTAATTTAGTGTTTTACGTTTAGACATGTTGGCTCCGTTTCAATCTATTGTCATAAATAAGTTCAAAGTATGTTATTTATTATATTGGTTTGTAGTATAGAGTGGTTGTGTAAGTAATCTGGAGGGCAGGTTTCGTGACGTCGAGCAAATGTGACGTATTGTGACTAATCGTGGTTAATATTTAATTTATTTAATTTTGCTCACTAGGTCTGTATGTTGTCGAGATTACGTTGTAACGTTAGTCTGGCCTGTAAAAGTTCCGTGTTTCTCGTGGTGATAACAGTGTCGTCGGCATATGTCACAGTTAGTATGTTGTCATGCATTGGTAAGTCATATGTGTATGTGTACAGAAGTGAGGTCCGGATAAAACCTTGAGGAACTCCTGCAGATATTGGTTTGATTGATGAATTTGTTGAGCTTTGTCGGACAGAAAAGAAGCGGGCGGGGAGAAATATTTATAGAACTAAATAGTAAGTGCTTGGGAAGAAGACTTTTTAAATAACTTTTCATCTGTTTTCTTAACAAAAATGAAGGGGACAAAACGACCTTGGTAAAGGAGCTCTGTTACTTACACTTTATTTCTCATTTCGATTGTAGTTTGTAACAAATGCCAATCATATTGGCACCATCTCGTTAGGACAAATCTGTTATCACTCTGTCACTATCTGTTAAAGAGCCTCCCCTTCTTAAAGATTACATAATATCAAAACTATCAGACCCAACATAAATTTATATTGATAGATATATAATGAATGATCTATGACATTGATCATCTAATTTTTCTTAATAAATGTATGTTAATTTTTCCCCAGAAATCATTAAACAGTGATGTCTATGGGATTTCTTAAATCACGATATTTGATTGAAATGATTTGAATTTTTAGGAATACTAATGTTCCGAACGTGTATTTTAATTCTAAAATTTAATTTTAACGTTTTAATACTTTTATTTGCAGTTATTATTTTGGGAGCTAATCATGTCACAACTATCAGACTGGTCTGTGCTGAATCATCTGTTCATTGTCTTGCTATCCCATCAGTCTTGGTTACTAGAGGAGAAGGATCATTTAACTTTATTATGTGTAGTAGACATCCAGATTGTTCGGGATTATAATCTTTTAGAAGTTAAATTTGTTGATTTAGCTGTGGTATAAAATGCATATTAACATTAATTTTATCATTAATGGCAGTGTAGCTGATAATTGATAACTATAAACAAGTTGGAAAGTTTTTAAGGAAAGCAATTATTTTTGTTATTTATTAATTTAAATCAGCCATCATTCTAGGAATATTTTGGGAGGTAATAGTTATGGGTTTTTATCTTTCAATCTTACATTTCTTTATGGAAGTTAATGTATATGTTATTTAAAATAGTTGGAGGTGAGAGAAAGGAAGATGAGCCTTCCTGAAAAACCACCTGAAACTTCTAAAGAAGAATGGCTCCAAAAATTGGAATCAATGCATGTTCAACGATCTGACATGAACAGACTTATTATGAATTATTTAGTCACAGGTATGTTATAAATGAATAAAGGTTCATAATTATTTTGAGAAGGTTCTTAATATTTTAAGTTAATTAACGAATTTCATATTGGTTTCGATAACTATCTTTTTGTATAAAAAAATTAAGTAGTTTTAGTTTGCTGGTTTAAACTGGGATACTACTTGTTTTTTGGATGACCAATATTTCCATATTCAATGGAACCTGATAAAAGTTATGATTTGTTTAAGTTGACATGATGGTTAAAAATCTTTTAGCTTATAGTGTACCAGTAGAGAAAAAGTCACTTTTTTAGGTAATGTAATTTCAGCTTTATTTCTTATCACAATATATTTTATTTGTTGTGTAGAGATGAGATAATAATTATCTGTTAATTACCAGCCATTTCTATAACTTCTTGCAAAGTTTCAACTTATAAAAATCCTTTTTTTTAATTCTGGAGATTTTCCTATTATTAATTATAAGTTGCATTTCTTGGATATATTGTTTTAACAAAGTGAAAGCATTTTAGGTTAGTTATTAATGTGTGGAAGTCATTAATCAATTAAGCTAACCTGTGAATTATTTAGAATTCAACTCAACTTTATTTGCAGGTATTTTAAAACCCAATAGCAACTATTCTGATAATCTTTTGTTTTATTTAATTTAAATTTTGTATTTTGGTTAATGATAATTGTCATGATGGATTGATTTGGGCTATGGTTAAATTTAAGGGGTCATTAGGTCGTTTTCTGTATTATGGAACTATTTTTTATTACCTCTTTGAGGTGATTTGTATAGTCATGCAGAAGCTCCAGGTGTCATTCATTATATATGGACATAAACAACTTTTTTTTTTTTTTGCCAAGTTATCCCCTACTAAATAAGTTTTGCGGAAATAATTAAGATTTTTATATTGTTAAATTTTTATTTAAAAGACATATCTGTTGAAAAGTAAAACCTTTTCATAGCAATGGCGATACCTGACTTTTTATCAACTATTATTGACTTTATCAATTTATTATTGACTGACTTTATCAAGCTATCGCATTGCTTACAAATCTTTTTAGAATTGATTAATCTAAAATTAAGAAAAAGAAATGTATGATTTTTACTTGTTGCTTAAGAATAACATTTGTGTACAATAATGGTGATTTTAGGATAATTTTAACAAAATTTCTTTGTATAATTTTCAACAGTTGGGAATTATGCAATCTGTCATACAACTTGTTCATTGTGAATTGTAGTATTTGACCTTACTGCATTCTGTAGTACCAATTAAATAGAATTTTTAGGAAATTTGTATATTTAAAGTTATCATTAATTTAAGGTATGTGACTCCTAGTTACTTTTTAATTAACTAATTAACATCCATTTTAACATTGTGAACGTTTTCATTTTTTCAGTTACCCTGCCCTGTTTTACATCAGAGTGCCTCAAAGTAAAAGATAACTTTTATTCTTAATCAGTTTAAATACTGACTGAAATTTTTACTTTCAATTATTCTTCTGTTACTAGAACTGTTACAATAGTAGTTTTTATAAAACTTATTTAAAAGTTCTGTTAAAGCAATTATTTTCACCAACATATAAATCTGAAAAATGCTAATTGTACAGCTTATTCTAAGCTAAACAAAAGAAATGTTAGAATCAGACAATTCAGTCAGCTGAAACTATATCTATAATCTAAGCCAAATTAATATTTATTTCTCATTGGTGATAAGTAGAGAGCGGATTTTTGTCCAATTACATCTTTAGCCCTTAGCTTCAAATTTCCCAACCCTCCTCATAAATTTGAATCATTGAAAAGATATTCAAATGAAACTAATTTTGTACTGGTCAAAATTTTTTAACCAAATTTCGATTTTTGTTACAATTACAATTTAATGCTTGAACTAAATTTCTCATACACGTATGGGTGTATTTATTCTAACATGTTTCATTTTCCTTATTTAATTTATAGTTTAAAATTAACAAATTTGAGGTAAAGTAATGCTTTAATTAACACATGAAGAGTCGAATTCAACCTTAAAAAAAAGAAAAAAAGAAGAAGTTAACACAAGTGATGAATGTTCTTGGAATAGTATTAACCAGTGGCTTTGGATAGCCATGAAAAAGTTTCTAAAAAATAAGCTTGTTATAGAGAATGTTCAGTGCTATTGTTTTCAACTTGAATTCCCAGCCCGCTTTGAGCCCTTCATTTTTCTGTCTGACTTTGTTGTGATCGGTGGAAATTTCAATTTTTGTTTATACTATTGTATTATATAACCTATGTATATTATTTTTAAAATAAAAATAAAAAGTTGGTCTGATCAATATGGATATATCTATAACTTTTTAAATCTTTCTACATAAAGATCTTACTTATTAATAGTATATTCCTATGTCAGTTCACAATTAAAAAGCTAAGTGGACATGCAATGAGAAATTTTAGTGGAAATGAATAAGATAACCTTTCTTGGAAGAATATTTTTAAATACTCCCTTCTACATAGTACTTTCCATACAGTTTTTAAAACTTAGCTAGATTTAAGAAGTTGAAAAATTGAATTTCAGTCTTTATAGTAGGAATATAAAATCACTTAATAGAATTATCTTCCTCATAGCTCTTCAATTATGGACAAAATTTTAGATTTTTAATCAGAGCAGTTTAGATTTTTATTCATGTTTACTTCAGAGCCTTTAGTGAGTTTAATTTGATTAAAACAAGGTTAGGATTTGTGTGTTTTATACACATTTTGAGTTATCTACTGGGTACCTCCCTATTCTAAACGTGGTAGGGGACAAGTTTTCATTTCATGGGACCATCTCACAAATAAAAGTCCACCACCCAGGCTGGATTCAAACTGGCACCGCTCTTAAAGTTGGCGCTTTAACCGGCTCGGCTACAAGTGACTCTGGTTATGGCAATTGATGTCCAAAAGCTTCTCTTCTTTTCTATCAATACTACATTCCTTGTTATGTAGAAGTCCCAGCTATTTTGTGTTTTTGTAGCATTAGAAAAAGTTCTATTAACATCTTAGCCCTAGTTTACTACCTGAATTCTAATCTTTATATGTATAATTTGTTGATTGTTTATAATGGATTAAGATGAGAAGATGGTTGGAGGACGTGATCATGAGATTCAGAACAATACCAGTTAGTGGAAATTATTTTACTGTGCCAACATTTTGGCCTGAGCAACAGTTGCTGAAATATTCCAAAATTGATTTAAAAATTAAATTATTTGCAAAATAATTTTTTCCTCTCCTTTATACATATAGTTTAAAGAAATTAGTCACAAACTGTTCTAATAGAAAATGTTATTATTTATGAAGAAATGATTTTTATCTTTAAATAGTTATTTATGTTTATTATTTTTTGTTAGATTTGCTATGAACTCTCCCAAGTGTCATAAAAATTGAGTATATTGCAATAGTTATTAAGATTTTACCAATTTTTATTATAAGGCTATACCAAAAGTTTTAAGGATTTAAAAATGTATGTTATTACTGATACATTTGTAAGTTATTGGTACTTTCTTCAAAAACTAGGAGAATGTAGTCAAGTTTAAATTCGTAGTCTGCTATTTATTTCTCATACATATTTACTTTAAAAATCATGTTACAGAAGGCTTCAAGGAAGCTGCAGAAAAATTTGAAGAAGAATCTGGACTAAGCCCTCCTATAGATTTAAGCACCATGGATAACAGAATAAAAATTAGACAGGCAATTCAGAATGGTCAGACACAAAAAGCTACCGTTCTGGTTAATTCACTTCATCCAGAGTTGCTGGACAATGATAGATACCTTTATTTTCATTTACAGGTATTATTTTACTTAGATAATATTTTTCTGTTTGTACTTTGCATCATTAATGCTCACTAGTTCAAAATGTTCTAATTTATATATTGTATTATTCCTTAATGAGAAGATGATAATAATATAACAGAATACAGTCCGCTTTTAGAGTGTATAAAAATAATATTGTATCCTCTCTTACATGTGATTCTGAATATGTGATATCTTACTTCACTTTATTTCTTCATTAATATTTATTTTGACTCACTCCTCAATTTCTGGTATCTACAGTACTGTCTAGAGACTTCAGTAGAAATCAGATCAAGAAATCTATAGATGTAAACTATGGTAGGTTTTAAGGAAATTACCTGTGGTATTAGTCTAACAGATACAGAGAGATATTGAGGCTAAAAAGGAGGGAAGACAGAGCCAATGGCCTAGTTGAAAGGAAAAAGAAGAGAGACAAAGCTGTGAGCTAAGCTTCAGTTCAATGGATGAATCCAACCAGTTTCCAACTCACACAATCTGTATATTTATTAAAAATTGATTTATACCCTGAAAACAAATTTGACTAGACCGATAGGCTGACACAGAACCAAATTTGTTCCATGATGTCTAAAGCATAAAAATTGAGTGAAAATTTTCAATTTTGAGTAGATAAATTCTTTTTCGTGTACTCCATGAATACAGTACTTCCATACTTGTTGGGGAGGAAATGCCATCTATGTAAGATTTACTGCTCTTACTTTATTACTGAAAGCATACACGGCCTTTAATCGTTAAGTAGAGACTTAACTGTCAATGGTTTATTAGATGAGAAGTCTGTCAGTTAACTGTAGAACTGACCAGATCTCTCTTTAGTATTACTATTTAGCAATAATCACTACATTTTCTAGGTCTGTAGCCAATATTGTTAATGATTTGTTGCTGATGGTAACAGTTGAGAATTTATTGTATTATTTCTCGTTTTTACTCAGGTATTCCATAATGTTTCTATTTAATTTATATTATTTTAGTGATTGAATATTAAGTTATTTATTCAAGATATAATAAAAGATTAAGAAAGAAATTTTCCACTATAGAACAAATATCCAATAAGTTTTTCAATTTAAAAAAAATTGTTATTTTTTAAAAATACATCGATTGGCTTTGAAGATCATTGTTTGTTTGCAGTTACAATTAGGTTTAGGGAGTTGAAATTCTTTGTTCATTATTCAGAAAGTTCTTTTAATGTTTCAGAAAAAGGTAAAAATTAATATTAAGAAATATAGATCAATTTATTAATTCAAAGAACTTTTAAAGTATGGTAGAAATTCATAGAAAATTTTCTGAATATACTAATATTAATAAAGTTATGTATTAATATTATTTTTAGCAACTTCACTTGATTGAACTTATTCGGGAAGGAAAGGTAGAAGAAGCTGTTTATTTTGCCCAAAGTCAGCTAAGTGAATCAGGTGAGTCTGAACCTGGAATTCTTCGAGAATTAGAAAGGACGTTAGCACTTCTTGCATTTGAGGATCCAACTCGGTCACCGTTTGCCGATCTCCTAGATGTCAGGCATCGACATAAGGTACTTATTATATTAATGATTTTGATGGAAATATTACGTATTAAAATGGATATTTACTTAAGATCAATTTTTAACTTAAGCATGGATAGATTTTTCCTTCCAATTTTTTTCAGTAGCAGAAATTTTGTCTACTAATGCTTTAATACTATATTAGAGATGATTCTATTAGTTAATAGTTGACAATTGAAGTCTGGTTTTTATATTTAATCAATATTTTTTCAAACTTGAAATTATACCAGCATAAATGAGTATTTATTTTTCCTGATATTCTAACTTGTTCTGACTCAACTTGAGCCTTGGTTATAAAAAATTTTAATTTTTTGCTTTTACATTAGTTTTATATTTAAATATAATACAGCATTGTAATAAAATGTATTACTGTTTCATAATAAGTATTAGACTTTGTAGCCATATTTCTACAAATTATTCTGAACATGGTCCCTTGGTAACCTGTTTACCTACGTGAAAACTGTAAGTGTCCCAAAACATACAAGATCTTCATTTGAAAGGTAGTTAAATTGTCCACAAAGCTAAACTTTTACAACAAAAAATCATAATGGAGGCAAATAAGACTTCTAGGCCTACTTGTTCCCTCCATTACTACCAACATGATATTGTGACCACAATATCATGCAAAAAACAGTTACAACAATATTGTAATACAAAATACAAATATTCAACGTCACTCTCGAAGCAGTAAAGAAAGTCATGTCTATGGAAACATCAAATAAATATTTGATGTATCCATAGACACGATAAAAACTGAAATATCAGTTTTTTATTGACCATACCCTCAACCATCTTCCCATCATAGAAATAAATATTTGTTGATCTAATAGGTTTTAAACCAGAATTTCTAATCTTGTTAAATTGCTGACAAAATGAAAATAATTAAGTTAGAAGAACAAAAGAATTTATGCTGAAAACTTTAAGCAGGTATAAAGCCATTTTGAACTAATTGATAGGAAAGAATGTTAAGAGGTTAGAAGGGAAGTGAGTGACCCTGAACTGGTCAACTCTCTGATATGCCTTGATAGCTGTTCACCCTCCTATTGACTACTATTTTTACATTTTTTATTTCTATATTTTTTTAGGTTGCTTCAGAGGTTAACACTGCCATCCTGAAAACCGAACATGAAGAATCAACACAAGCAAAATTATATTCAGTCGTGAAAATAATTCTTTGGGCAGAGGAAGAGCTATCAAAGAAAAAAGTGAGATTCCCACGACTTACAGATATCGCCGGAGGTCAGGTCGAGTCACCCAAGTGACCCGAGGCTGATTAGCCCTGGCTTTCTTGGGCACTTACCTGCATCTCAGTTGCCAACCTAGACCAAAATAGTTATATGAGTCTGCATTAAAATATTTGAACATATTTCACTTATTATACATGAAAAGAATCAGGTATTAATGCTTTATTTCGCTCTCGTTACCACGTTTAATTATATTTTACCCATAAAGTGAAGAATAATATTGTATGTTCTGTATCTTCATTAATGGGTAAAGATTTCATTTTTTTCCTCTCTCTGTTTCCTGATTATAAATAGCTCAAGCCTGTACAAATTCAGTTTCAAATGAGCCTAAATTATTCTTCTGCTAAATATTAACTCAATACTAATTAGTTGCATTGTTGTGTTCTATATTAATTAAAGGAATGTTAAATTTATGATCTCATGAATTATTGTGCTGCTAGTATTCTCCTAGTTGTATTCTTGTGGATACTGGGTTGAAATTTTTTAATAAAAACGTTTTAATGTGTATTGGAAGAAATGTTTCAGAAGAAACATTGATGGATTTGTTGAAATTAAAAAGATATATATTTATCTCTAATTAAAAACTATATTTTATTTTCAAAGAATGAGTAAATCTTAATGAAAGTAAACTGATATTATTTATTAATTCACTACTTGTTTCTTTCACTGATAGTTTCTTGTTAAGACCAGCAACTACATTGATGAGTGTTTTTATTTTTTTTACACAAAAATTATGGATTATCAACTTCATTTAAAAAAAAAAATTAAAATATCTAATTAATAAAAAACCTTGATGTAATGTTTATTGTTATTATAGTAAAAAAGATTTTGTAAATATGTAAATATTGTTCTGATTTTATTCAGAGTAAAAGTACTTATTGGTCTTGTATAGTTTTCTATTGTCAAATTTGTTATGATAGGTATATCAATTGTAGATTTGTTATGATAGGTATATCAATTGTAGATTTGTTATGATAGGTATATCAATTCTAGATTTGCTAAGATATAAGATATTGTGTGACTGACTAACAGATTTAATGTAAATATTTTAAATTGTATGTTTTGTTGTTAATGACGAAATCATTATCCAAATAATGAAATATCAAACTGCTATTGAAGGTAGAAAGTATATATTAATTAGCCTTCATGTGTTGTAAAAAAAAATGTATGAATATATATTTAATTAGAAAAATAAATTTAAAAAATGATTGACGTACACAGTGTGATGGATTTTAATAAATTTTAGCTTGTCTTTTTGCTATAAAGAGTATATGAAATATATATTTACAAACTAATAAAACTCAATGAAAGGTGAATTGAATATATTTATTTCATGCAGTTGTTAAAATTTGAATACCTTGCAGTTTGTTTTCTGTTGCTTCGAATTGGAGAAAATTTTTCAACAAAATGTTTTTGTAATTTTTAAAAAACTTGATATTTTTTTCTATTACCGCTGTTTTATATGATCTTTTCTCTTCATCATATTTATATGATTGTTTAAAAAATAAAAAGGCTTTGATAAATTTTCAATTAGAAGAGAGATGTATTTTAATTTATTGGAACTAAATTTTAAGTAATCTATTTCATGAAAATTAACCAGGCTTTTACAGCTCATGAAGATCAGACAGATTTCAGTAATTTGGGAAAAAAGTATGGTCATAACTATGTTCTAACCATCATCTGTACCAGATACTCATGTTAAGGCTGAGTGAATCTTGGAGATGTTCTCTTAAACATAGTATATATATTTCCCTAAGCCAGGATATGAATGTTAATGGTTCAGCATAAGAAATCAGCACTCTACCAAATAGCCTTCCTTGCTGCCTAGTAATTTGTAATTATAAGCGAGCAATTTTTAATTCATTAAAATTATATGTAGTTCATATTAGCGCAATAATTAGACTCAGGTATTATTGTTAAATATAATATAATTGATTTGTTAAATATACTTTTAACAACTTTGTTTAAAATATTTATTTACTATAAATAAAACTCTGTCAATATAATCTACTTCTTATTACAAAAGCTGCCAACCAGTTTTCATTAACGTTACTATCAACTAATAAATTTCTGCTTATTTAATGACAGTGTTTAAAATTTAGAAGTAAAAATAAAGTTATTTAGGTGAAGGAAAAACTTATTTCATTATTAGAAGATCGTTGTCTGACCATATATAATTAACAACAGGAAGATGGTCTGGGTCCTGTAAAAATAATTCTGTACCACCCTAAATCACCTGCACCATTTTCCTTTTATTTACAACCTCTTACATCTAGCCCCAGAAAACCCAAATCTAGGCATCAGTGTGAAAGTATAAGTTAACATAGCATTTAATATTGACAGTAAATAATATTAAAAATAAATTGTACTTATGATGGAGTATCAAAATTTAAATATTTATTTATTAGGAATAAAATTCTGTCAAATTAATGTAGTTTGTATTTAAATCATTGTCAATCATTATATAAATTTCTAATAATCAACTAATAACTTTCTAGTTATTTGTGACAGAGTTTCTAAATTTAAAAGTAAAGTTGATGAAGGGAATGTATTATTGGAGTAACAAATATACATAGAAAATATATTTCACTATGGACGTCTTCTTCTTAAACATTAATTCATTTTATTGATTGAGGTAAAAATCTTAATTACTAATTAAGGTCAAAACAACCTAAAACAAATAAATATTTTAACTAACTTTAAAGTTAAATTTGTCACCCTCTGAAGTATACCAACGTAGGTTCCACATCTGCTCTCTCCTCTAGTTACGATCATGTTCTCCCTAGGTCATTTTACTTACTGAGCTTGGAAGTTGGAAAATTTCCAAAATATTTTGAAAGCTACCGTGGAAAAAAAAAGGAGGGTAAAAGCCAAGGTAAGGCTCAGCAAGTATTTATGTTTTTGTTTACTCCTTTTCTAGAAAAAAAAAAAATCCTCATACCTAAATAAAATCTTAGATATTCACCCATTGCTAGTTAACTTTTAGAAAGTGAACAGTATTATTTTAATTTCTGTTTTCTCACAGAATGAAGCTAAAGTGTTGAGGTGGATATATGATTTATCTTTTTTTTCACTTTAGTTCAATGGGTAAATTAAAAGTTTTTATAAGAATAAAGAGGTTAATTGTGAAATTCAATGTGGCAGTTAAAAGAGTAGAGGTGGAACCAAACTGATGTTTTGCTGCAAAAAATATAAGGATAATGACAGGTAAGCAGGTAATGGTGGATGAACACAGGTTGAGGAGACATGGGGAAAATACTTTTTCTGAGAAAGAATATGGTTGTGAAGCACAATGGTAAAAGGATGGAGGAAATGTGATTTTTCAAGATTAATTGTGCAATAAAGTCATTATGAGAAAGAATACATCATGTGATGATCTTACCTTTCAAGAACTAACTGAACAGAGTAATGATAAAGTTATAATAATCACTTACATGTCTACTTAGTAAATAAACTTATGGCAGTAGAAGGCAGGAATCACAAGTCTTGGTCTAAGAGATATGCCTCTGAGGGTCTTTACTTATCTAGTAATCTCCAGAACATAGGGATACTACTAACTGCTTTCATCACATTTGCAAATATTTAAAAGAAAATTAGTGTCAGTTCACATTACCTGAAATTCTCGTGAATTTTAAAGTCTATACCCAAATTTTTAAGACAATAATGGGTAGACTGGAAATAAATATAATGACCACATAATTTGTCTCTAACCAAAATTATTAAAATCAGTTAACGAAATTCCAAAACACTGGATACGAAATTTTAAGGAAATTCTGATATTAATCCATGAAGAGCCCTTTCTAATAATAGATAAAAGCCTATAAAATTAATGATTTATTCTCTGAATTTGGATTGAATTCCTATAAAATAATTTTTATAGGACATTCTAGAATCAGTTCCTCCTGGGGAAGAATGTAACCTCCCAAAAATGTAAGAATATGAAGGTGACATCAAAATCATGATCATATCATAAGCACTAATTAGTGCTACAACACAATGTTCATTTTTGTTTTTAATTTAAATAGGACTTGACACTTTACTGTATTAGAAGTTATGGCCTTTGAGATATCTTGGAGGCTCTATGGAGCCTAGAGTACACTATTACTATGATACACCTCTTAGGCTTACTGCATTCAATATCTCTTGAAAAATGTCCTGTCTTCCTCCTCCACCCACCCAACTCCCTACATTATCATCAAGTTATTATACTCCTTACTGTTCAGTACTTTCAGAATCGAGAATGGTCAAGCTACAAAAAAATGTCAAATGTTCAGATTAATGCCTTAATGAAATGCGTAATTTTTACTCAAGATATTTAAGTTTATAATTGTTCATAGTACATGCCCATTCAAAACCCCTGAGAGGACATATTCTGATGCATTTTGCTGTAAAACGTGTTTTATCCATGCTGGGTGAAGAAACTTATGGGAAGTCACTGATATCATCATAAAATCAACTATAGAAACGGAAGCACCAACATTACGAAGTGTAATGAAAATGCTTGAAATAGAATGACGTAGTTACAACTTTAGCTCCAACATTTCTGGATTTATACTAAAATAAAATACCTTATATACTGAAGGAAGTGGTTCCTGGAAAACTCATATATAATGGTCCAACAAATGTTTTTATGCTAGTTAACACTTCCTGTATGCGAACTCATGCTAACATTACTTAAAAATCACAAAGCTGATCTCAAATTTAAAGTGACTATGGTCGTTTATTGGTTAAAGGATTTTTCAAGTATGGCAATTTGAAAAGTTCTAGTCTGGCGTATAGTTGACATGGGCGTAGAAAAACACTAATACGCACTATTAAAAGTGAAGGTGTGAGTGGTAGATGATAAATTATAGATGTTTTTTTATTGTTACTGATGCAAGTGTTGCGTAGACAAATATAAATGTCCCTCCCTTTGCCCCACACAAATCCTTTCTTCAAGTCGGTTGTACATGCTGAATAAAGTTGTCTCTTCTGACTCGAACGTATTATCCTTTATCTAGGATTTATTGATGTCTCTATACTGCTCTCATAATACAGCGAGTCGATGGAAGTCTTATTGATTTTTTCCAGGCTTCTTACTGATGACGCCCTAAGCTTTGTAATGATTCAGGTTTAGCTGTAAAAGCCTCATTTCCTGCGTTTAGTTTAGCTTTTTTAAGAGTGTATAGTTAACCACCGAGAACATCTTCATGATCACAGTTAACGAGCATCTGAAGCTTTTGCCTCCGTTTGATGAAGCTGCTGCTGTAATACGGCTAATATACGACTATCTGACATTAATAAACCTATGAGGATATACATCACCAAGACCAGGACGGGCGTCTCGCACCCGAAAGCTATTTAGCCCGTCCATTGTGATATTCAACACTCGTCCTACTTCTAACCCGAAATCTTGACAATATCACGGTCTTACAAGTGCTACCGTCTCTACCGCACCCATACGCGCTACGATCTGGGTTTTAGCGGCATTCCATCCACTTCATCAGGAGTCAGGTTCGGTGTATCTTTGGATAGTAAATTTTTGGTGCTTGACTTATAGTCCATACTGTCGTCCTTGTAGAGGAAATTCTTAGTAAGAGAGAAAATCATAACTCCTTGGTGTAACCTCATTATCAGTGTGCACCATTATCATACCATGAGGTTACACCAGGGAGTTTGGATTTTCTCTCTAACTAAGAATTTCCTCTACAAGGCCGACTGTATGGGCTGTAAGTCAAGCACCGAAAATTTAACCGAGTGAACCGGGTACACTCAGCCTGACTCATAAAGTGAATGGGATGTCGCTAATACCCAGATCGTAACGCAAAAGAACATCCCCAGGTTCAAACTTCTGCCCAACTTGGGCAATGCAGCATACTTCTGCGAAGAATAGCGGGAGAAGACCTGATGCGGTGGCCAATAATCCGTTATCACCGCCGAGTCTCAACGAGATCTCTACCTTAGGACACCTAATGGCGTGCCAAGGCGCCAGGACTTATATACTGCTTATAATTCCAGACCGCTTATATACTGCTGAAAATGTTGCCCAGGAGAGGAAAGACTTTTTTTTCAGATCATCTAAAACTCCTACCTACGGATCGCTAATACTTGCACATTGGCAAGATATTCCAGTCCCAGTTCCATCTACTTCTAATAGAGCACTGTATGTAACTGAAGAAAAATAGATAAAATACTAGATGTTTACAGGATGTAGATTGGCAATACAAATGGAAATGTTGTTTCAATCTTAGATGATATTCTGATACTAAATTTAAAGTAAAAAACATTAGATAATTGTTTCAAAAATACTTACGAGTTTACCAGTTGCAATTTAATAGTGTTTCCTCTAGATAAGAAAAATCCCCGTTCTCAACAGAAGTCAGCACAAACTATGATGTTATGTTGATTAGCTCTCATTAACTTAGTTTTATATAGATAATTTAAATATACCTATGGTTTTGCGAGTTTTAGAAAAAATCGCTTTTATTTCATAATTTATTTGTAAACACTGGCTTACTTGATACCTTGTCAGATCAGTGTCATGTTGTTTTCCTCACTGGATTATTTGTTGATTTTGAAATCCTTTCGTTAAGCAATGAGAGCAAGTTTATTGTAATTAGTAGGTGTTGTGAATAATTGAATTCGCCACGATGTTCATCGTTGGTCTTACAGGGGGAATAGGAACAGGTAAAAGTACAGTTGCTCAAATGATTAAGGATTATGACATTCCTGTATTGGATGCAGATTTTTATGCTAGGAAAGGTAAACAAAATTTTAGAAATTTTTATTCCTTAATACTTTAGTGCCAGGTAATTTTATTACTAATGCTTTTGCTTGATTAAGTTGTTGAGCCAGGAAAAACAGCTTGGAAAAAAATCAAAAATGAATTTGGAGGAGCTGTTTTTCACCCTTCTGGTGAAATAAATCGAGAAGCTTTAGGTGAATTGATATTTCAAAATAAGGAGCGTAGAAGAAAACTAAATGAAATAACTCACCCAGAAATTTACAGAGAGATGGCTTGGGCAGCTATAAAATGTTTTTTCCAAGGTATTTTGTTGTTAGTTCAATTCAGATTTCATGATGCTGCATTAGGTATATGAAACTTAATTCCATTTTTGTTTCAGGTCATCAATTCATTGTAATGGATTTACCATTACTTTTTGAAAGTGGCGTAATGCTGAACTATATATATAAAATTATAGTTGTTACTTGGTAAGTTTTGGTTATACCCTCAACGCGTGATAATTTATTCATTTTTCAGTGTACAATTGTTCAAAACAACACTGTTTATTTCTAAGTACAATAAACTTATGTGAACTAGTTTTATCCACATTGAAGACCTTTCTTAATCTAAAATGTAGTAAAAATATGTGTACCATTTATCATGTTTTCATTAATCAAATTAAAACAAAATTATGTAGTAATGAGTAATGGCCTAATTCATTAATAATCTGTCGAATAATTTAGGAGTTTTCCTTTAAAATTACAAATTATTGTAATCCACCTACAAATCTATATTACTTATTGATAATTGATGAGACTTTAGTTATTTGATTCAGACTTATTTTCTGAAACTCTGCCTTTTTCCATTGTGCCATTTTCATAATGTTACAACTCCCATTGAAATTAATTTAAATTATACTAAGTTGCCCTTGCAGTTTCATTATTATTTGTTTTAATCTGGTTTGTGAGAGATGTGAATTATTTTGTTCACCATAACAGAAAGATGAGATTTATCAATGCAGCAACCTTTTTTGTGTTAAAAATTATGAAGTTTAATTGAACCAATGTTCTGTCATCTGAAACTGACTCAAATATGTCCCCTGTTTCTCCATTCTTTAGTGGGCAGAACTTGGTTACTACTTGTATTTAAATGACCTCAAGAAGTTTGGTAATTATGTTACAAAAAATAATTTCTGCCAAAAGATTACCTCTGTTATTAAATTACTATGAAGGAGACTAACGTTGAACGGTTTTCTTATAGTAAAAAAACACACTTTTTCAAAACATCAATAAACTTATCCATAATTTTTTGCATTCAAAAAGGAAATACAGGTAAGTATGAACTTAATGTTTAATGCATTCCAATGTTTCAGCTTAAGTTACAAGCATTCTTCAGGATGAAGTGAAGCAAGATACTACCAGGAAACCATGAAAACAACAAAGAACAAATATAGATATACCTGCAAAAACATTGAAGACATTACGTTCAAAAACATTCTTTTCCTGAAGTGTTATTAGTGGATCATATATTGATATGAGAAGATGGACGACGGTGCGGTTAGCAAAGATACACAAATAAATAAATCTGATTTATTCTTGCCAATATTTCAGCTTAAATGTCTGGCTTTCATCAGGACTGAAAAAATAAACAATAAATCACAACCATGATCTAAAGAAACTTAGAAAGAAAAAGAACATAATGATAAACAAACTTAAAATTATTATTATTAAAAAATAGTAGTTGATTGATACTAATAGGAGATAAAATGTAATATTATAGAGGTATGAATTGTACAAAATAAAAGATAAACCAATTATAACTATTTATATCCTTTATTTTATATAATTCTTACATTTAAAGTATTATATGGAGGTCTACAACTTAGGTTGAAATGTAAGCTTGTATTAGAAATAGGTTTATTCTTCTGTGTGTGTTTTCTTTATTGACTGCTGACATTGACCAACTGCTCTTTGAATATCATCCACAGTTTACACCATTATATTCTTGAGATTCAAATGTAATTTTCTGGGAGATAACCATGTTAAAATGTATATATATATATTACATAATCTAATTATTCTTTTGTTTTTTATTTTGAAATTTTCAGTTGCATGATATACATATTGTCGATAGTGTATTTGATCATATTATTATTTCAATATTTTCCAATGGAGTTGATAGATAAGTTTATGAGAGGGTAAATCCCTTTTAATTTTTATTTGTTTATTTATTTGGTTTTCATTTATTTCCCCCTTTTTAGCGAAGAAGATCTTCAAGTTGAAAGACTTATAGAAAGAAATAGAATGACTGAAGCAAGAGCCAAAATTCGTATAGCTACTCAGATGCCTTTAGAAAAAAAAGCTGAAGCTGCTCATTTTGTTATTGAAAATTCCGGGAGCCTTGAGGATACAAGAGAACAGGTGATTAGAATTCTACAAGCAAGATTTTAAGGGTGATCTGTTGTTCTTAATAAATATATCATCAGAATGCCATCAGGATATTGGTTTGTTTCGGTGGAGTATTTTGGGTTACAAAATTCCTTACAAACTTGGCAGTAAGTTGGTAATTGGATTTGTACAGTCTTAACATTTTTTTAACTTACGCTTAGCTATCTTGAGAATATTTCCTTAGCTGAAATTTTTTTTTATTGAAAGATCGCTTTATTCTGATTGACCAAAGCACTTCTAATTTAAAACTCCTTAAATGTACTTTTTTTATTTGTTTACAGTAAAGTTTATTTATTTAATTTATTGACACTTAGGAAAAGGAATATTCTCAAGGAAGCCTCTTCCTCTCAGGAAGCGTTTCAAACAAACAGGAAAGTAACTAACTTTTGTCCTTAAAAGTGATCCTGCTTCTCTTAGACCTATCAGCATCCTCACAGTTTTGATAAAAAGGAAGAGCTTCCTGCCATTTCCAAACAAAAAAGATTTTAACACTGTTTTTGATATTACAGAAGTTTGTTTATCAAATCTGTGAGGTATAGTGTTTTCCCCTTCAAGAGATCTTCAAATATTAAATAATTGGTTTAACTCCTTTTCTTAGTCAAGTAGAATGTTACTGTAAAAATTTAGGTTTGTTTTTTGAATCCCCACTTTTCATTACTGTATTATTTAGGTGTTTTAAACTACCCTAGATAAGTATTTTATATCATGAATAATTTAAAACAATTTTTTTTATTTAACAAGCTTGCAAGCCTATACCTAAACAACAGATTTTCCTTTAAATTATAATTTTCATGGTTATTTCACAAATTTAGGATGTAATATGATTTTAGAATTTTGGTCATTAAATCTCATAAGATTATATGGATTTGATTGTTGTTATTTTCTTATTATGTTAATGAACTTCAGATTGTTCTAGTTACATCTGCCATAATTTGTACCCTCAAACCTTTTACCATCAGATCTAAAATTAAATCAAGAAACCATTTTGAATTATCGCTCATTATAAACAGGATGAAATTCTGAAAATTTCCTTACTTATAGTATGCAGCAATAAAATTTTATTTTTCAAGATATTTTAATCTCAATGTGAAGTACATTGAGCATTGCCCTCCATCACTTCCGTTTCATCTTGAGCTTTCCCTCATGTCATGAAATCAATTTACTCCTGCACAATTTTTTTTTTTTCTGGAGTTTTAGAATGTTGGTAAAGAAGTTTCACATCAAATATATTTTCATTTATTTATTAATAGCCAATCGGAGATATTCAGAATGATCCTTGAAGAAGTTGGAAATTTTAACTACCTAAATGTAGGTGCCATGATATAATTTTAAATCTTAATAAAAATTGTAATTCCTATAAACAGACATTTCCAATTGATCCTATATTCTTAATATAGAATGTTTAATTTAGCCATAT
Organism: Halyomorpha halys; assembly: GCF_000696795.3. Classification (NCBI taxonomy): domain Eukaryota; kingdom Metazoa; phylum Arthropoda; class Insecta; order Hemiptera; family Pentatomidae; genus Halyomorpha; species Halyomorpha halys. The sequence goes on along the minus strand of NW_027111100.1, from coordinate 45,537 downwards.
TCTTTCATAAATACCTGAAATTTTATGTTAAACTTGGATTATGTTATTCTTGCATATCCTGTTAAATAAAATAATTAAACTATAAAATATAAACCTTGTCTAGGCTTGTTTACACAAATGATTGGAAGTCGACAACGTTGGTCTTCTTGAAGCTATTACCATTTCAACAATCAATAATTCTAAAATAAAAACTAGAATAGTTGGTTTTAATTGGTCTGTTTTCAGATCAAATTTAATTTTGAAATTTAAAAAAGCATATAGCTAAATCTTAAGTATGATCTATGTTCAAAAGCAGTTATATGGTTTAAACCTATTGTTTGCAAACAGGCAAGCTCTCTTACTATCCACATAAAATGTCTTAGTACTTAAAATGGATAGAACATATTTTATTTTTCAGGTGGCCAAGATTGTTTCAGTTTTGAAAGCTTCTAATCACCATTGGAAATTAAGGATTATAGCTGGATTTTTATGTTGTGGATTTGTATCTTTTATTTTCTGGGCTGGTTATCGTATTTATCAAGGAAGAGTTTCAGCAAGATAGCATTAGCTTACGTTTAGTTTAATCAATTTTAAACTCATGTGTTGTTTCCAATGTTGGAGTAGCATTCTTATAATGAGACATGATTAGAGGAATCACATTCCTCCATCTGTTTTGGCAATACTGATTTTTGTTTGTATTTTCATAAATTTATGAAGCTGCTGCATTTATTCTAGTCTTTGTGATAATTTCTTTCAAGAAAACTAATATTTTTATTGTTGGAGTTACTATTTATATTATCTGGAACATAATTAATGAAAAATATTTTTCAAATGAAAAATTCAAATGAAAAATAGCATTTTAATGTAATAAGTGTGCAACTTGAAATTATAGGGACACCTATATTTAACGTTATTAAGATAATTTGAAAATGTGGCCAATTTCATAATAAATAATACCTCACATTGTCTTATTGAGAAAATAAATCTGCTTGTTGGGACACTTGTAGTCAAATGTGTAGAATGTTTCATTTTATTTTTAGTATAGTAATTTCTTTTTTTATTGAGACATATCATAGGTTTTTTAATTGTTAACAAAAGGTTATATTAAATATTGATAGTATGATTTGTATGCATTCCAATGTAAAGAGAAATAATATTATAAATATGTTAATTTATTTTTGTTTGAAATATAACTGATGAATAATTTTACCAAAGAGTATTTATAATTACCTCATCCTTTCCTCTCCTTTTAACAAAGGTGGATAGTTCAAATACTTTTTTTTTCTATGAAATAAATATTTATGAATAATATACAAAAAATATTTTATAAAAAAAAATTGTTCAGAAGAAAAAGTATGTCTCCATAATGCCTATAAATAAATAAATAGTCAACATTTTATGAGTCAGGGCAAAATCAGGACGGAAAAAGAAAACATATAACTGTTAAACAAAGGAAGTGTATGGGCTATAAGAAAGTTTGTTTTTTTATTTAGGTAAGTTTTTGTGAAAAATCCTTATAATTTCTTTATTGACACAATTTTTTGAGTGGTTTCAGTTTGAATTCTGATTGTGGACTGAGAAGGTTTTAATGGTTCTAGGAAGGGTAAAAGGCTTGTTTGTGATAACCTTGACTTAGACTAGATCAGAAGTTTCTAAATGCCCCAAGTAAATGCCATTTTCTAAAAATATTATAAAACTAAAAGAATTAAAATTAAATTAGCAAATATATAGTGCATTACAGCGTTTACTTTGTGCTGGTTTCTCTTATTTCCCAACATAGTCAACCACTCTAAGAATAATAGTGGTGACATTTTTATATTTTATTTGCTCAATAATGATTGCCATTTTTTTTTTTACCCATAAAGGATGGTGTGGCAAAAAAATTTAGGGAGCTACTGAACTAGATGATTAAGAAATGGTACAAAATTTTTTTGGTGTTTAGATATGTAAGGTGAATAAAATTTTTTTTTTTTTCATGCATAAAGATTTCAAATATGACAAAATTTTGTTCATAAATTGCAAAAAAATTTTATCATTGAATAACTATTTAAGGATATTGATGCAAAATGGAAATTACCAGAAAGAAAAATAAGTAAATTATTTTTTAGGTATCTTATTTATTTTTTTTACCTTATTATCCTAGAGATAATGGTATATAAGAGACTGTTCCATTTCTCTTCAACTGAATGTTTCAGTTAAGTTGTTTTAGATTAATGAAGGTTTTCTACTTAATAAACTACATATCACCCATCTAGAATGAAAGGGATTTAACAGAGAAAATACATATTTTTGTACGAACATCAGACATAGTTCAAGTTCTACACTGATGCCTTGAGGAAGTTTCCTATAACACATATTATGTCTTTGGTTTTACACGATAAATATCAGTGCCATACTATCGAGTGTTGTCTGTTTTTCAGAACGATAATGGTGTAACTAATAGTTTCTTATCTAAATAATTTTACGTTCATCTTTTATTTTGAATATACAATAAATGTATGTGAGTCATTAATTCATGTTAAAACTATAAGTCTTTATTGCTAATTTGAAAAGGTTTACAAGTTCATTAGTTAGTTCTTGTTTAATGGTATTAAACTTACCTTGTCATTAACTCCGTAAGGATGATTAAATAATACAGTTTTTAATCTCGAGTAAGATTCAAAAATAGGAACACTCCATATGTGACATTACATCAATTTTTTATGTATATATTATTAGCTTAAGATTTAAAAATGTTATTTTGATCTATTTTCTTAATCTCATTTTAATTTTGATCTCAGGTAAGATTTAAAAATGGAGACAACTTCATGTGAACCACTGCATCAATTTTTTAACAATATTTTCAGACTAAGATTTCAAAATGTTATTTTTGACCATAACATCATTGTGAGGTGAGCTAGGCCTTAAGCTCCACCCAGCCACTACTAGTCATGAACTAATCAACCTACATCTTTAGCGATGATAGCTATTGCAAAGTGTTAATATTGTAGAATTTAATTTGGTACTATAATTTATGGTATTATTCCTTTGATCCAGCTGAGCAGTGCTATTCTGATATGTACTCACGAAGGGGTTATAAAAAGCCTGGAAACCTTTATGATTAATGATAGAATAAAAACTACTAAATTGACATCAATAAACACTTCATATATGTATATGAAGTGTTTATTATTATATTATATACATAAAAATGTCAAGGTTAATAAAAATTTAAGGATGATTGATTTATACTGCTATAATTTCAAAAATACTTCTTAACAAAAGAAAGAAAAGAAAACATAATTGCACTTATAAATAGAAATTTATAAAATTAATATTATTTATGAAAAGTATAATCACAATAAGTTTTATAAGATAAAAAACTATAAAAATGGATTATTCATTTTTATTTTTACAATGCTTATCTATCTACATGAATATTGTATACATTTATCTATATACATACAAAAAATAAGAATATTCCTAAACAAAACATGTCATTTACATCAATTAAGATTTAAAACTAGAATGAAAAACAGAACATATTTTAGCTGAATGATAGGTCACCTTTTAAATTTCTCATGTTAATTTTCTGGTTTGAAACATTTGGTTTTAACAGTTAATTGAAAAATGATGGTGTTTTTAACACCAGTTGTAAGATATTAAGGCCGGCACATCTTTAAAAGATGAATAACTTATACTGAGAGACAGCTTACCAGCGTCACACTTTTCCTCTTGTGGTTTCTTTCCTTAGCCTCTGCTGCACTCCCGGCCCAACAGTTACTTGTTAAACATTATTTTAATGTTTGTTTACTTGTTAAAATTAAATCAAAAATAAATAAATTCTCTCAATAAACATAAATAATAATTTCATTTAAAAAAATAATAAGATTTATATACATAAAACTATACTACAACTGGTTTTGATGTATATATCCTTAAGATATAAATCCATAACAAAATAACATTAACAATTGCCAGTAAAAAATATATTTGTCATTCTTCATGGACAAGGTGGTCTAGTCAGGAGTAATCCAAGATTTGAAGAGTTGGCCAATAAATGATTCCAGGTTTTATGGTTTTCGTTACAAAATTTTACAATCAAATATGTTTACAAATAACAATAAAAAATTAGTTCATTTCTCATTAATATTTCTCTTATCTATAAATATTTTTTATTTAATTTTCATAAGAAAAATACTTTCTTAACACTGAGCATTTCAGTCTGATTCATATGAATATTGCTCAAGTGTACTACTTGTCTGTCTTTTCTTCTTTCACTGTAGGCACATCTTCTTCAGATCTCCATTTATGATCTCCATAGAGAAGAGAATGTATGGATGGAGATTCGGTCCTGGGACGTTCATCACCCTCAAGAAACCTCTCCATGTAATCAGTTACTCCTGGGTGTAAAGAATACTTTTTCTTGCCCAATCTGGCTTTGTTGGCAAAAATATCATGACGTTCTGTTTTTTTCCATAGATAATAAAATTGCACTAGTTCCCCAACTGAGCGTGTGCGAACTTTATTTAATTGGATAAGACGGAAATCTTTCCCAAACGTTCTCAACCCTGCTTCAAAATGTTTACATTCTTCTTCAGACCATAAGGGTAATTCAGATGCTTGCGCGGGTGTGCTTAATTTAAGCCGCCTTAAGGCTTCATCAAAATTATATCCACACTGAAGAAGCAGGAATAAAGCTCCTTCATCATCTCTAGTATGAATACCTATTGGTATTCCACTTATGCCACTTCCAGCTGGCTCAGAAGCTCTGATTAAATAGTCTTCTATTTCTTTTGGACTCAAATCGCGAGGATCCCAAACAAGTTTGTCTTCATTTTCATAAGGTAATGCATCGTCATACTTACATAATCCCTCAGGTATTTGAGCTTGATAATCTGAACCAACCATGATAGTTTTTTTCCTACTTTCCTCTGGACTGTAATCATCGTCATCATCATCTTCACTTTGAGCCCTGGAACCATATCTTGTAGATCGTACATTAATTTCTTCATTATCATTATATAATTGTTCAAGCTCTGAAGGATCTGACTTTTTCTCAGAATTTTCTTCAGTAGACTTGTTTTCTTCGGAACCATTATCGTATCCATACATGGCTATGAGATCTTCTAATGGCATTTTCCCTTCTTTCTCTAAACTTGATAATTCTACCTGTGGATCTTCAAGTGCACCTAATGCTTCTTCTTCCTCTAAAGTTTGTTCATCATCATAATCATGCACCATCATATCCACAGGAGGAGTAAAATCTTCGTCTACTATGTGTTTTCGCAAAACTGTTTTGGTTTCCTCTATTCGAGGTCCTTGATCGTCCATTCTTCATATCCCACAAAGATTTTTTATCAACAACAGAAACGAAACAAAATACACTAACTACTATTAATAACAAAGGTTATTCACTAATTTGTAACCAGCACAATGGTCGATTTTTCAGTTATGCAAAATAGAAAGAAAATTTTCAGTATTATTAACTAGTAAATACAAGTAGTAACTGTAAAACACGGTTATCACAAAAATGTTTACAATTATCTCAAAACAACAACATACACAAGCTATAACAGTCTTACAAACCTACATTCACCTATGCCATTTTTATTATTTAATTATTTATGAATGTGTATTACAGTTCAATTACACGATGATGTAAAGTTAATGCAATTTATTTCACGCCAAAAATGTATATGGTATCTTAAAATAAGGTATTTTTTACATTTGAAACCTAAAATGAACGGTACAAATCTATTATTTTTTGTTTTGCTAACTTTAACGGCAGCACTCATTCTTAAAATTCAATGATATTATAATGTCTAGAAATTAATATGATATAAAACTACACTTACTATTTATTATCTTCAGATAAATCGAAGGTACTACTTTACCCGTTTTGTTCCGATAGTTATAAAGTAGGCATTGACCATGGCGATATGTTTCAGTCGGTGACATATTCATGATTTGATTGTTATCGAATGGTTCTTGTCATCTAGAATGCCTTTTTTGTTGATGTTATTATATTTTCTTTGAAGATTTAAATGTTTGGTTTTTGAATAGTAGTTAATGTTGGGGGCGTCATTTAAATCTCATTCTCAAGCGAAAATGGCAAAGGAAAACAAGAAGACCAATGTTTGTAGGGATTATGTCAGGAATGTTTGTACTCGTGGGTCTAGTTGTAAGTATACTCATCCTCTGAAGTATGTTTTTTGTTGGGATTATCAAAACGGCAAGTGTAAAAGATCAGGATGTGCATTTATACATTGTAGTAGAGAAGATGAAGAACATTACAATCAGTTTGGTGAATTACCTCCTCATCTTTTAGAATTACCACAGATGCAAAGTGATTTCCATAGAGGAAATGATAGAAATACAATGTGCAAATGTAGGTCAAACATTCAAGGTCCTACGATTGAATTAGATCTAGAACCACTGCAAAAACGTAGGCGATTTGAACATGAAACGTTTCTGGTTCCTGAAAAACCATGGACTTTAGAGGATGAAAATGCCTACCTTAGAAATATTGTTGATTGCTTGAAGAAGAAAGTAGATGATTTACAAGCAACAAATGAATTTCTTCTGGAACAGAATGCTCAAATGAGACTTAGTGACAAGCCAGGAGCACTGACAGCTGTCACTGTTCCTGCAGTTACGATTACAAATGCTGCACAGCTTCCTCCTCAAGCAATTAGAACTGTGACTGCTTCGGTAGCTACTGTACCTGTTTCAATTGCTGCTGTGGCAGGTAATAGTACTATCGCAATTTTTAAGATTGCCATACGTTATTGGTTTCATAGTCTTATTATTAATTGTTAAGCCTTGCATTGTATTTATCTATTTCTATTTATTTAAAAGAACTCATTCAAATTTTCTTAAAACAAAGTACATTACATATAGTAATTACAAAGTAAAAGTAAAAACAAAGTACATTATATATAGTAACAAAGTACATTATATTTATACCCGGACCATATTCCATTCATACATTATATATAGCTGCTTTACTTTAATAGTGGCATATCTGACATAAGAAAAGTTTCTTATTTTGTTTTTAACATTTTCTGTGGGTCTTACTATGAACTGTTGTCACTTAGTGACAGCCTAGCTAGCTTTGGAATAGTCTGTAGGGTGACCCTAATACCTAAAGTAATTCCAGCCCTAACTATCCTAATTCCAACCCCACTAAGAGTACATCCTATATGAAATAAAATCCGAACTTATTTTTTTGTCAGATTTGTCTCTATAGAGATGTGTTCTTATTATCCTTTTTTTATAACAGGATTTAGAAAATATGTTGGTTTAGTTCTACATTCTTAAAATTATGAATTAAAAAATATTATTAAAAAACAAATTATTATGGTACAATTTATTGCTAATCATAAACGTTTTTTTACGTTAACCTAGTTGAAATTTGTAAAATTTTGCATTACATTAAATTTAAATAAGTTCGATGAACCTATTTTTAATGTGCCAACGTTTCG
>NW_027111100.1:25759-37647 GCF_000696795.3 Halyomorpha halys | reverse complement strand
AACAATAATAGATGATAAAGAGGCAAATTATAAGTATAGTGAACAAAACTAATAATGCGGGTAAGGAAAATGGATAAAGGTGGAGAAAATAAGGGGTAAGAGTAAAATAAAGAATAAAAACGAACCTATTTTGTTCACTATACTTATAATTTTTGAATTTTTATGATGACCTAAAATGGTAATTTCAGTAGAAAAATTCATATTTGATATATGGATTTTTTGAAAGGCATAAAATGGTAGTTTCAATAGAAAAATTCATACTACCATTATCAAGCAGATTTTTCAAGTTTGCTAACGGCTTTGTCACAGTTTTGTCAGCTGCTACAAAGACGATTTTTTTCTTACTTTTATACTGTACCTATTGTGTAACTTCCAGACAATGCATGCTGACATAGTAATGCTAAAGTTTTGTATGAGTCCAGAGAATCAGTGAATTTATAGAGATTTAGCATTTTTGAATAACTCATCCATCAAGAATAAACGAACCTCATTCGACCAACCAAGAATGGTGGCAATCAGTAGGTCATTGAATGATATCTTGCTAACAAGAGACCTTAACGTGATAGTATATAAAATAATCTCTAAGAATATAGTGTTGTATAGAAGTAGAACCTGGGCCCTTAAAAAGCAAGAGATTAGTTAATAAATGGGAAAGAAAGTTTCTGCACAAAATATATGGACTGACTCGAGATGGAGATCATTATGAGATATAAACAAATAGTTAACTCGCAAGAGGTACCATGTGGGTTGAATATGATCCAAGCGTTCAATAATTTTGGTTCTTCTCTCTATTACCTCTTTAATAGGGATGGGGATGCAAGGAATCTTTGTAGGGATGCAAAGGCGCCAGTTGAGCAGAAGCTGCCTATCTAGTTGTATCTAAGATGTTAGTGAATTTCACACAAGATGTAAGTGGCCTGTCAGATCTGACCAGCCTGTACCATTCTTATCCCAATTTACTTTTATTCTATGTTATTATTTTAAAGTCCTGAAGGATTGAAAACTCAACGACGAAAAGAAAAATTTACTGTGGCCATAAAGTGGTTCTTGCCGAGGTTAGACATCAGATGCCAAAATCTGGTGATAAGGAAGGCAGTTCTGACTTCGTAGAAGATAAAGTTCTTTCCAATGTTGATGTTGAAGATATTTTTAATTGTGATGTTGAGGGAGACTTTCCAATTGATTCTAACAATAGTGATCATGAAGATAATAGATTTTTTGAGTTTTTGAACAATAAAGAAACTATTTGGACTAATATGCCATTACACTCAAAGTTTTCTTGTACTTCTGCTTCAAATGTTTTAACTCACTCTCCTGGAAGCACAAGGAATATTGGATGAGCTAAAATAATTTTCCCTTTATATTAACAATGAAATGGTCAAAAACAGTTACTTCACCAATAATGAAATGGAGTGCTTAACTCAATTATGCCGATCCTAATCTTTCCGTTTTATATTCTACTGATATGGTAGAGACAAAAGCACTCATAGGTTTGCTTTTCTTGAGTGGAGTCTCGAAAAACAGAGTTTTATGCCTGAGTAATATTTTTTCTGAGACTTATGGACCATATATTTTCTGGTGTACTATGCTAAAGGAAAGATTCGTGTTCTTTCTGCAAAACTTGAAATTTGAGGAGGATAGAGATATATTTGTTCCTTTTCGACAGATGTGGAATATTTTTGTTGATAATTGCTTAATTATTATACCTCTTCACAGTACTTGACAGTACAAAAAAAACAGTTGAAACTCTCCTTAGTTTCCAAGGGCGATGCCATTTCAAAATGTTAATACCATTGAAACCATACTAATGGGATCTGAAAATAATTTTAATTTGCAACGCCAGAACATCTTACTTTATCTCAGGCATCCCATATGTTGGTAGAGACCAAAAGGTAACTTTATCCTTCCCGACTCAGTATGTTCTCATGCTTACCGAATCTGTTGCATGGAGTAATTGGAATGTGACTTATCACAATTGGTTTACTTTGTATGAGTTGGCAGAGGATTTGTTCAAGAAGAAACTTGTGTTAGTCGGTATTCTATGTACAAATAAGCCTGAGATACCACCTTCCATGCTACTACCTGCACTTCAAAATTCATCAACGAAGATAACAAAATGATGGTTTTGTTTAACCTAACGAAGATTAAAAAAGTTATTTTGATCTCTTCAATGCACTCTAAAGGAATTATAAGCACAGAGTTGAGCAAACCTGAATTAATTGAGTTCTACAACATTACAAAACGTAGTATAGATGTTTTCGATAAACTTGTTAGAAATAGAACTATCAAAAGGAATAGCAGACTATGGCTGATGAGGCTTGGCATCCTTGATAGTGTGGCTGTGAGCAGTTGTGTGTTGTATAAATGGAATTCACAAAAAAATACATTTCCAAAAAACGGGAGGTCCATCTTCCGCAAAAATCTTGCTTTCGCATTGGTAAAAATTTTCATGGGAATGAGATTCATAACCCTCACATTTTGAAGTCATGGTCCCTCACAATTTTAAATTATGAAGGAATTAAATCCGAGTCTAGATTTTAAGTATATACTCCAGATCAGAAAGGGTTTAGTTAGAATATAACAAGAGATTGAGATTAAATATAAGATAATATATTGAAGGAAAAGCCAATCTTCTAGAGGGGGTTGGCCGAAAAGTATATAATATTGTTAGTTTTATTAGTTTGAATTTAGATGATTGGGAAGTTATTGCTAATATGAGACGGGTAGACGAGAATGGGGGTCATCATTTTATGTTTAGTAGAAAGATGCTCGTTTACCTGCTGTGATTCCCATATTGATATGGATCACCAGTTCTGTGGTGCTGCTGAGATGTGTGTCCTCTTTCCATGTAGGGTGCTCCAGTGCCATGCTATGCTCCCTGCTTCTGGTCTGACATCTACTCTGTTCTATGGCTTGTGACTGAATGAGAACAGGCCAGAGGTCCCTACATAGTCTTTAGGCTCCAACTTGTTAAGGATTAGACCCATGATGTTGCAGTTATCCTGCTGTTTAACATAGATGGTACTGATGTTTGTAGATTCTTGGGTTTTTCACCTAATTCACAAGTGTTCCTCCATCTTATTCCCCTCAAAACCCATAACTGCAGGCCTTTGGACTGAACATCCAGCAAATCAGCAGCAACCAAAAGAATGAAAAAGATGTGGTTGTGCCTTATATGAAAGACAGAAAGGGAAATATATTTTGGACCAAATGCAATTTATGTGTATGTGGGAAGCACAAAACAGTGTTATGTATAAAATGGGGAAACAATCATCCTATTTACAACAAAACTGAAATGTGATATTTCTAGAATATTTTGTTATTTATTATTATTATTTTGTGAATAAATGATTCCAGTGATGACAAAAAAGTGGTGATACTTTTAGAATAAAGCTATTGAATGTACATATTTTATTGTTATTTAATGTAGGTTTTGACTAATATAAAATATTAAACACTTTTTTTACTCCTTTTTTTTCGCCCAAGTTGTGATTTGTATAATTAATTATATGATGTATTTTTCTTTCACATACGTACCTGTAGTCAGTTTGTCGAGTGATATTTTTTTATATATTCAATGTAAAATATTATTGCTAAGAATATTGTTAAGTAGTGTTTAACAAAACTATTGAATTAAATTAAAACATTCTTGTTCATTTATTCCTATAAAAAAAAAACTTGACAAATCCCTGAATGGATTGCATCTGACCATACCATCTTTAGACGGGGACCACGATACCTGTCGAGGGTTAAGGGACTTAAATAATTTGCCTGTTATTATACCCACCATTTAGAAAGGAAGGTGAAATGAGTTAAATACAGAGAATGAAGAGGATCATCCATAGGAAACAAAACAGGAAGATCAAGGCTCAACTGGCATAAAGATTTGGAAGGAGTTCTGAGGGGGCACTAACAGCTGAAATTTGGAGAATAGGATGGAGTGGATCGGGAAGCCAGCTGCTCCTTGGTTGTAGAGGAGAGCAAAGAATACTGTTTGTTTTATACTGTCTTTTTAAACTTGCTTAAATTTCATGATTAAGACCGAATTGTTAACATACATTGAAGTGATGTATATCTCTGTGTCCCTTGTTTGCACCATAAACCATGTTCTACTTATATATCTGCTCAACGATGTTTGAAAGTTGGAGATGATTATATCTCCTTTATAATTTAGTCTTAGTGATAATAATAAGTTAGCAAGTTTGGAAAAAAAGCAAAAGATGGTCATTACTTTATGTTTTTAGGTACTCCTGTATCGATTGCAACAGTGTCGATGGCACCGGTACAGATCCCCGCTCCATCTGTCACAATGGCCCAGCCGCAGGAGCAAACGTCCGTAAGCCAGACACTTCTCTCAACAGCAGGTCCTTTAGTTTCCTATCCAATTGTGGCTAGGCCTGTTTTATCCAATCTAACCCACTGAAGAAGCTTTTTATAAATATTATATTTTTTTACCTGTTTCAAAACCAATGGTTTTTTGGTTTAGTTTTTTAGTTTTTTTTTTCTGCAAGTATCAACTATTCTTTAATGATATTTGTAGTTACATTTGTTGTTTCTGTATTTTGTGAAAAACTCTATCGTATTCTAAAAATAATAAAAATGTTAAATGTTTAAGAAACATTTGTTAGAAAACAATAAAGTTAACTATATTTTTGTATTTAGATAATTTTTTGTTCTCATTTTTGTTAGTACTATATATATTGTTTTATTTTATGGATATTTGAAAAAAAAGTTCTTTTTTTTTTTTTAATACTATGAAAGTAATAATATTTTTATTTTCTTCTATATATTTAAAATGTACTGTGTTGCAGCATAGATAGATGTAGTTCTTCACTTTTTTTACATATGGTCTCTGTTGGATCCTTGTGGGGCTGAGAAACTGGTATTCTATTAGATTATTTGAATTTATGTTACTAATACTTGATTTGAAATTATTAAAGCTATACATAGATCACTCCTCTCAATTTCTGCTTTATATACTAACTCAATAAATGAAATCGCCTTTGGTTCTCGGCTTATATCTTCAACTTGGGATATATCCGGGCAGAGGTCATAGGGATAAATACTCTACCAGTGTCCGAAAGTTAATACAATATACCTAGGAATTACTTTATCAGTCTAGTCTTGAAAAATTGTCTCTTATATACTTTTATTATATTAATAATTTTGTATAGATACCAATTATTTTCTTCATGCTGAGGAATATCGAAACTTATTGTATTTATGGAATTCCTGTAAAACTCTGTATGTATTTTATCAGTTGTTAAGTCTATTGAATTTATATGTAAAGGCCAAGAATTTTATTTTTTTCCTGTTCTGCATTTTGAAAACATTCTGTTACCTTTCTGAAATAAAAGTAATGATAAAATTATAATTTACCTACAAAGGTTTGTTTTCTTGCCGCCGGTATATTGATGGGCTGAATTTTTTGTTTTCCTGTGGAAGAAACCTTATTTAATATGTATATTTAAAAAAATCAGTGAAATTATTCTAGTTATTTTATAATGAAAACTATCGTTTAAAACACCTTTCTGTTTAAACTTTCTATCCTTAATTTTTGATCTTATTTTATTTTATCATGATTCAGTTGTCCTCTGATGGACAATTAAGCTTCCAAAAAATGTTCATGTTTTTACTATTTTTGTGGCCTCTGATAAGATTGATTCCTTATATGTGTAATTATTCCACTTCAACATTTTACACATATGATTTGCATTCATGATAGTATGAGAATCATTATTTGTATTTTATTATGTATCGTTAGAAGAAAAAAAAAAGAATAATAAGGTTTTTGTTTGTTACCTTATAAAATCATAATACAATTAGTTGAGAATATTCATGAACTTTTCAGTATTTCTTTTCCTTTATGTTAGCGCATATCCAGTTGAAAATAAATTTTGTAATAGTATATATTTCATTATCATCTAAGAAACATGTTTAACCTGGATTGGGACAGGTAGGTTTGTGGAATCCTCCATGAAATTTATTTGAATTAAGTTTTGACTTTTTAATGAAAAACCATATTGAGTGAATTATATGTATGTCTTCCTCCCCCCCCCCCCTATAAAAAGTAACGAAATAGAAGTGTGGTGCTGACAGACCCAACCCACTTGTTGCCAGATAGCTGTTACTGATTCCTTTTGTATAATGAATTTAACTTTAATTCTTCATTAAATTATCAATAAATAAGGCACTTATGTAATAATAAATAAAATATTTAATCAAAGTTAAATTATAAATTTTGAATTGACATGTAGACTAATTCCATTTAAAGTAGTCCAGCACTAGTTGCTCAACTAACTCATAAAAAATTCATACTTAGTAGCAGCATTCCTTGATGTTTGAGCTATTCAAAAGTAATTTTAATTCTATCTAGCACTTAAAGCAATGGTTTCAAATCAGAAATATACACTGACAGTTTCAAAATAGAAAGCTCATCTTCCGTTGCCTATGGTTCAATGTACAAATTTAAATTATGTTAAATATGGACTCCACATAAAAGCAACAGCACTCCATTTTCCCTTTATAACTCAAAAGACAGTTGTAATAATATTAGATTCATTTAACTCTTTAAAAAGTTAGAGAAACATGTACTGTGAACATCCTCTCAACATAAGAATCCAATCTTTTCTCTTAAAACTATTAGATGAAGGTACCTCCATCAATATCATTTGGCTACCAAGCTACATTGGCATTGTTAGCAAGGAGAGCTGACAAAAGACATTCATGCTCCCTGGCTGAGGTAGTGTCCTTCTTAACCTATCAGAAGCTAGTAGCCCTCTTAAAATAAAAATATGTGAAAGATGGCAGGAGTAAATGAGTAAATTAAAAGAATAGTAAAACCATGGTCGACATCCTATTGCAGAGGCGTCTGAGAGAAAATTGCTCTAACCTACTTGAGAATAGACCATACTCTCCTCAGGTACTTGTACTTCACCTGTTCACAAAACTGCCTCTTCCAACATGCCAATATTGTCAGTCCATTCTCACAATTAAACATATTTTTGTATTTACAATAAGCATAAAAGGACACCCAAAATTTATCTAAAGCTCTCACTGTTGAGGAAGCCTAAATCATATTTGTGTTTAAATTTTTCAACGTGTATTGCCTCCTTTCTGAATTATAGGTCTTTGATATTAATTTTTTTTTTTAACCTTGGAATCATGAATATGTGTGCGTGAGTGAATGTCTGTTGTTGTGGAGCTTTATAACTATAATAATCCATAGGTGTTGATGACCTAAAGGTTTTACGCCTCTAAAAAGGACCAATCAGACAAACATTGCAGCTGGTTTTATTTTTGTTCAAGTCTTTCATTAATTTTTGAGTTCACACACATGCTGTTTTTCGACTTTCCCAAGGCTGGGTTGCCTAGGCCATTCAAATAAACCGCATTGTGTTAAGCACATTCTAGCCTACAAGCTAGGACCTATTATGTTTATAAGCAGATCTGTATATCTATAATATTTTGCTAATGTTTCTCAATGAAAATTGTTCAACTATTGTTTCTCAATGACATTTTTGCTGGGTGATCCTATGAAGAAGGGACAGTTTTTCAGCCTTCCTTTTTTAATGCTGATAAGTATATGTTTACAGTTGGTTAGTACAAAATAATACTAGTGAGTTGTTTGACTTTTAAAAATGAACTCTTAAAATTTTTTTTTTTAGTTTTTTCAAATTTTACTACTGCAACAGAGATATTGTGGGTGGAACATTATAGTTTTTTGCTATAATTGACCGAATATTTTATAACATTCCCTTCTAGTGGGTAGGACTAGAAGGGACTGCATCTGGAATGACAGGATTAGGAAAGAACTAGGAGTATTGATGGAGGTCCTTAGAGGCTTGCCAGCGGAAGTGGCTTGGCCATGTCAGGTTGGAAAATCACCGAGACCCACTAAAGACCACAGACTACGTCCCTGATGATAGAAGACATTGAGGCAAACCAAGGATGTCTTCTGTAACATAGCAGGAGACCCAGAACAGTGGCTGTGCTAGCTGGTTATAAGGCACAAAGATGGCGCAAAAGAAGAAGAGGCTATAATAAACAATTTGTTATTTAGGATTAAATTTAAAAGTCAAAATTAATGATAGAGTTTGAAGCCTTAGAGGCCACTTATGTGTTGTATTTTCAATTTTTTTACTGGACCCACCACAAATATACTGCACCTAGAATATTAGTATTGTGTTACTATAAGTGACAGTTTTTAGATTTACTTTAAGCTTAATCTAAAAGTTTAAATTTCCAGGAAACTTTTGTCTTCAGCCTTCTATTCCTTGAATTTTCAATTTTTTTAATTACCTCTCAACAGAGATATTGCAGCTTTCAAATTAGAAAAAAAAATCAATTTCTTAGAGGACTTCGTTTTTAAAGGGTAATTCACTTACCCCTAATATTTTGTATATTAAAAAAAAAAAAAATGTGGCTGAGGAATCGTTCGTTTATGAAATTACCCTAAAAAAATTTGATTTTTTTTTTTCATTTTTATAAGGTAATATATTTTACAGAAACAGATTAGTTATTTATAAAGATAAATAATTTGTAGAGGGAGATTTTCTTAACACAATGTACTTTATTTTAAAGGTTTAGGGCTATTCAGTATGGACTAACTCAAAACATAACTTGTGTGAAAACTCTAAAAATTATTGAAAAACGTTAACAAAAATGGCCGTCATTTAGAAATATAATGAAATAAAAATTGCACTGACTTGAATACAACAGTTCAATAAAATACAACTAAGTCTTGTACTATGGAATGAAATTGGGAGGGATCGAATGCTTTCGGCTGTTTCCGATTTCTCAGTCTGTTTTAGGCGGTTCAAACCGTTTTCTCCTTTAGTTAGATAATTATCAAATTCTTTCATAGTTCATATTTATCCATTTTGTATTACTTCTAACAATGAGAGGTGATTATATCATATTAATAAAAATAATGATACTTTTGAGGAAGTTTTTTTTTTTTTTTTTAAATGGGCATTTAAGCCCGGTCATACTATTTTAATGAGTATAAGACCTAGCTGATAATAGAGCTTTCTTGATTGTACATTGATATACCGAGTTTAATAAAAATCATTACAGCAAATTTTGAGAAAATCGATTCTACGAAGTAGCATGACCAGCCGATTTTATCGAAAAAGTTGCTGTGATCCCAGGTAAACACAAGCCCGCCATAGATATGTAATTTCAGTTTCCAACAACTTTTTGTTCTTCAGTAAGGCTTTTTATTCATAAACCATTACGTGAAACTTGATTATTTGAACTCAGGGGGCCTCTAAGCGTGTACTTCTGTCAAAAACTCAAATTCCAAATATTGCGAGATCGTAAAACTTCCTCCTTCGCAGCGCCACCCGGATCGACTGTCCCAGTCGCCACACCCACGCGACGCCTCTGATCTAGGGTAACGCCCCTATTTAATGCTTCACCCCTTGAGTAAATTTTATGCTTTTAAAGTTTCTTCTGATTTCCCACCCATGAATGAAGTCAATAATACTGCTTACATTCCTTTTAAGGACGAAGAAGGCCAGTTAAAATACTAACTCGTGCGGAAAGATGGAATTTTTTATAAGTAAGTCATTGTTTATACAAAATTCTATAAAACTCTTATCTTTTGTACTCCACGTGGACTCATCCACTCATGTCCGCTCATGTTATTGTCTATGCGTGCATTGAAGTCTCCCATAATAAGGATGATCTTTTTTTTTTTTTTATTAACTACTCCCCTTCTAGGTTGTTATAGAGCTGCTTTTTGTCTAGGATACTGCCATCGTTAATCAGAGTCAAAAGATTGTGTTAATGAAATACTTTTCTTTGCTTGAATAGTGGAATATCTAAAAAAAAAAAAATAATTTTGTACTTGACATATTCTAAAGATTATAATATAGACTGCGGTTACATTTTGACAAAGATTCAGTATATAAAGAGATAGAAACACAGCAGAGAAAGAAACTCAACGGTGATGTGTTTGCTACTCATCCATTTCAAAATAATACCAAAACCTCTTTTGGCATAGCAGCGATACTTTGAACTGGCAGTGAGAGTTTGGTGAGGTAAAGAATAGTCGTCGTTATGTCAATAAATTAGCATAAAAATGTAGTTAATTACAAAATGAAACATGCACTAAAATCAATTTCCAATAAAAAATCTATTTAATAGATTAGGTTTTAGAAAGTTATAAATTCATAAGGTTTTTTTCTTCAAGTTAATACTGTCTGCATTAGGTAAGCCCCCTAAAACCACAACTAGTCGCGCATGTTGAGCTTGCGCTTGTCCTCTGCGAAAAATAATGGTATAAACAGACATCTTTGTGGTCAGTACATTTCTCAAGCCTATTGGGCAAACTGGTTCCTCAACTAAATCCTATAATTGGTGAAAGTACTCCAAAAGAATTAGCAACGAGTCAACGCTCATTTGATACTTGTTCTAATAATTCTTTTAAAATCAACTGATTTTTGATCGATTATACAACAACTTACTGATTTGATAAGTTTTAATAAGTAAAAGTAATTCATTATCAATACAGTTTTTAAACTATAAATTAAAATTGTCTCAATAATTTACTATAAAATTCCATTATTAATCAGTGTGTAATCTGCTGATTACTTTAATTTTGAAAATACGGATAATTCGTGCTGCTGTACTCCCTTGAGGATGGCAAGTACACTGTTAGTGACGGGAGGTGAGCAGTGGTTGGTAGCGAAAGGGGCAGTCTGCGGCACCGGTTCATGGAGGATGGATCTCCTGATCAAGTTAGCAGGTAATATATCATTAACAACTTATGATTATATATTTTTGATAGGATATATTCAATGACTTTGTTTAACATTTTATTAACTATTATTAGCAGTGTCCAAATAAATAGGCTTACTTATTTTTAAATGTCTGATATACTGTACATATGCCAGGCCGAATTTATCGTATACATGTATATATACGTAAAGTTTATAGTAATAATGAATCATATTTATAACCTGTTTAATTCTTTCCTGATTAAAATCAAATGGAGCTGCAATCATGGTTCTCCAACTGGCTAGGGGAGAGTACGAACATGGAATCGCCGTTTAAAATGAAACTTTTTTTGGTGATAAGAAGTGGAAAAATATCAGACAAATGCCTAAGAGTTCTTTCCAGTGCGTCCTAGGAGCCTAGAAAAAAATATATATACATATCGCGAACGGGAGACATCAACAGAAAATAAATAACTTCCAAAAATCATTTCAAATTTTCGATTTATATGAAAATTTGTATTTAAGGGTTTCAAAAGCGATGACAACAAATCTCACTTGATTTTTCCAAATAAATTAATTTATTGGAAATGTATTATGGTTTTTTGTAATTTTGTATGTTTTAAGTCATTTAATACGATGGGCAAACTTCTGCATGAAAAATTAAAAGATTGGTATATAATAAACATTAATACATGCAGGGCTAAGGCGAAATAAAGTATACATTTTTCTAAAATAGTATTAATTATTTTATTTCAGCTCCTAGAGAAGTGCCTAATATTTGTCGACTTGTTAATCAATTGTATTGAAATCGCTCATAGCCTCTCCTTGTTTGTGTTTATTTTTATTTGCATTCAGAAAGTAGCTTGAACGTAACTGTGCCAACTCAAACTTGGTCGTTCAAATCTGTACGACCTACAATGACCTTGGCCTCTTGGACAGTCCTACAGTTTAGTCCATCCTCGCCCGTTATTTTCGATGATCAAATTGAATCAGTTCATTTTCTTATGGCTAATTCTTTTCTGTACCTTCCTTCCATAAAGTTTTGCAAAAATATTGGTATTAGTTTCTAGCTTGAATCGCTCCTTAATTGTGTTGAGCATTATATAACCAACAATTCTATGAACTTGACACAACCTCCTCTTTCCGCTGCTTATTCTAGATGAT
>NW_027111100.1:14507-23884 GCF_000696795.3 Halyomorpha halys | reverse complement strand
ATTTCAGACTAATACCTAAACCTATTTTCATTTATTATGTATTTAAAGTATGTTTTTATTATCATTCTATTCTTTATTTTGGATTAATGTCATTTGAATTTTTTTTATCTGCCAGGTTTATAATTTTTTTATAACTTCACTAATAGGCATTTAAAAAACTATTATCCTTCTTACGGATAAGAAACAGCGCTTACACTAAGGACAGAGCAGCGCCTTAAGGTTCTTGAAAATAAAAAAGTAAGGGAACTGTACCCGATGAATATAATTCAGGTTATAGCATTGCGGCGAATAATATGGGTGTGTAATGTTGTAGGGCTTAGCAATGAATGGATCCCTAAAATGTTAATAAACACTAACGGTCGGGTAAACCTAAGAAGCTTAGGTAGGAAGATTGCGTAAAGACTGATTTAACAGATTTGGGTTTGGACGAGCGTCACTGGACGGATGTATATATATAAAAAAAAGAAGTTTTATCAACCAAATATTCGTATTATTATTTCTTTGATATAAAATACAATTAACACTTTGAGTGTTAATTGTATTTTAGGCCTTTTTAGGACGTTGTTATAGTCCATTGTTAAATACCGTCTTTAGCCATCTGCTAACCAACTGCTCGATCCCACGCTGATACCATTCTTTGGGATGGCTGTCAAAGAACTCTTGGACCGCAATTTCAACGTCCACAAAATTATCAATTTTTTTCCTTGATGGAAATGGGCCATGGATAGAAACAAATAGTAATCCAATGGTGCGAGGTCTGGACTATATGGTGGATGAGGCAGGAGTTCGAACCCATGAAGTTCTTTAAACTTGTTTTTGTTCGACGGGAATTGATTGCTGATTGTGGAGGAGTACGTTCGTGAGGTACCAGTCTACTGCTATTTTTCACCTTCCGCATGGGGAGTAGATGGCGACTAACAGTATCTTTCGACACACCACACTCCCAAGCAAGTTCGCGGGTACTTGTGGACGGATTCGATTTAACAGCTTCCTGCTGAACCTCCAATAGTAACTCCATAACTGCAGAATGTCCATTAATGGTCGCCCGGAGCCCATCTTCCTTTCCAACGTCTTATCTCCACTGCTAAATTTTTCAAACCAACGCCGCGCAGAGCGCTTGTCAAGGACACTTTTCCCTTCATATTTAATAATTTTATGAGTTGTTTCAGCGGATGTTAATTTTTTTTTCCAGTAATGCCTTAAAATTGCGAGAATTTCGTAGGACACTGTCATGTTTCTTTGAAACAAATAACTAAACTGAGGCTTTTTTTTAAGAAGTTGAAGGAGATTAAACAAGCTTAGAGAATTCTCTAAAGGGATTATTAAGTATTGGTAAGTATTAAATAGGATTAAAATATTTACAGTCCTTCGAAATCTTTAATTGATAAAACGGTATTTTTTTTTGTATACACCCCATTTATTTCGGGCCAACTTTTGGACATGTTTTCGTCGGCTCATTGTTAAAAACCTTCTTGAAATATTTCAACTGTTACAACGTTGTATGGCCTATCGGATTCTGTAATGAGGCAATTTTTTTCCGTCGACTCATCATTGTTCAGGCCGATTATTTCACTATTGCAATTATTACTTTCCTTGCCATCATGGAAGCAGGGAAGGGACTGTAACTGCTTTAAAATTTCGGTATCCGGTTTTCAACAGAGCTTCGTGTTTCCTCTTTATGCCTTTCTCTGGATCAAGTAACACACGATTTGCCGATTCTGGTGTTATTTTTTTCATTTTTTGTAGTACAAAGATATATAGACCATGAGAGTTAGGTTTTTGGGTGGAACTGATTTTTGACCTACCAAAAGTCTAGATAAATCAAAGCTAGTAAAATAAATTTATTTGTCTGCCGTCTTGATTTTTTTTTTAAATCATAAAACATCTTCTGGATTTTATTTTTAGGAAATTTGATTATATTAATTTTTCTAAATTTTTGAGGTTAACAAATAAAAATCTTGTGTGAAGTCAATTAATTTTCTGAAAATTCATGCAGATGATATATTATTGGTTAAAAAAAAAAAAATAGAAAAAATAACCACATCAGATAATCTCGACGCGCACTTAAACAAAAAACGGAGCGAACAAAATAAATGTTAGAATAAAAATGTAAGTAATTCACTCTCTTGTTCAATTTAGTATAAAATGGATATTAGAAATCATTCGGATAATAAATGCTGTTTAGGTTATAAGCAAAAAAGGTAATTTTTTTTTATATTTCCGTGAAAAATTGATGTAAAAAAATTGAAATTCGTAATAGACACCCTAAAAAATATAAAGGAGATAATTTTCAGAAATTCTCCAAAAAAGTTTAAGGTAAAAACACCATTATTACGCCTGAATTAGAGAGTTTAAGTTTAAATCATTCTATTAATGAATCTAGTAAATAGATCTCTTGTGGATCTACTTAATACTTAGAAAATGATTCTGTTTATTATTCTGAGATTCATTTTATTTTCTCTAAATATATTTTGACAATCATGTTTCAAATATCTTTATTTATCATAACTTGAATTGTTACTAATTAACCCACAATTCCTTCATACGTTGTGTGTTTATCATGGTTTAGTATATTATCTCAGCATATCTATTTCAAAAATTTTTTACTGTGAAATATTTCTATATGTAATGGGAAAGTCTGTATTTTCTTATTAGTGCTGCTTGTCATTTATTTATAATGTAATTAACTTAACTTTTTTTTAGCTAAATTTTGTTTTAGTAAAAAAGCTTTATTATTATTATTTCGTACTTTAATGTCGATTTTCAACAGTTGTAAAAATAAAAAAAACTCTTAAGTTTGTAATTTATTTATTTCGCTACTTCGCAGGGCTCTTTATGCTGGCCAGTGCTGAGTACTGCTTTGTATCTAATGGCTGTAAGGAAACACTGTCGTATAAAGAAAGTATGATAGGTAAGTCTAGTTTAGTTTTAAATTAAGAAATAAAAAGTTGATTTAATATCCATAATAAATAAATCGAAATAAATATAAACAGTTACATTATACTCATATAACATGTTATTTAAATTCTTAAGGTAGAATCTTTTTAATTAACTTGCTTCTTCTCTACCGAAGCTTTGCATTTATACAGGATGTAAAAACAATTTTGGGTTTTTTAAAAATGAATTCTTTTCTAGTAAATGCAATAAGATAAACGGTAATAATCGCTCCATAATATTAATTTACTATACGAATTAAAACCCTCTACCTGTATTTTTAATAGATAAAATGCGTTGAAACTGTTAAAGTAAATTAATTCTATATTTATTCAGAGCCTGAAAAGAATTTAAAAACTGTGGGTAGGTATTTGTACAAATGTCATTTCAGCAATTACTACGTCAGCATAAATGAAGATCAAGAGTTCTGTTTAGTCGTTCAACACAATCGACTAAAATGAGAATCACTGAATGCAGTGAGAATTTACTGGTTTTACACTGTTTTGAAAATGTTGGCTTCTCTTTTTCCAATTGTGGTTATGAGGAATCTTGATGTGGCGCCACTTAAACTAGATAGTCCAAGATTTCCATCCCATTTTATAAATAATTTGATGAAAACTATAAAAAATTTAAAAACGAAATTGATGATTCTCCCAACCGAGGTGAGAAGTTAGAAAACAAATCTTTTTTTAGTTTTTTTCAAGTAAAGAAAACATTGGGCGTTATTTTCTGTTTTAAAATGGTTCAATTTTTACCTATACTGAACAAGGGATGCAGTAAATGTCATTTAAAAGTAAATATTGAAGTACTTAAGGTGCAAGTCCTCTGAAGTTCATTCTCTTTGAAAACTTAAAATGTTCGCTCATTTTTCATTCGGAGCTCTATATCCTTAAAACTATCTACATTGTAAGACTTAGTTGCGACAAACTATATCATCCTGTATAATCAATCACCTTCTAATGAACTAACTTATCTATATTGAATACGCTTTGTCGAAGCCTTCTTGTCAAGAGTACCTAACCTTATCTTTTAGAGTCAGATCTTTCTAAACCACCTCGACAACTTCATGTTGCATTGTCTAAAGTAGAGTAAATTTTCTATTATATGAGCTCTAAGAGAGCTATTTACGTTCAATATTTCTCGAGTTAAGTTTTTCAAAAGCAACATTTTTGCTAAATTACGAGAAATCAAGATGTTGTTAACTTATTTTGGCGAATATCACGAAAACTGCCATTCCTACTCCTAAATTGATAACTAATAGACATCCGTACGTTAGTAGTTACTTTAGTTAGTAGGAGTAGTAGTTTCTATGATATTTACCAAAATAAATTCACAAACTGCAAGATCGTTGATTGACCGTCTAGTATTAAAAGTAAGGTGGTCCGGCTGCAGTAAAATAAAAACTCAAATAGTAGTGAAATTATTTATTTGGCTCATAACAAAGTTTCGTCCCTCGTTTCACGGCTTCACCAGGGCTAAAAACTAAACACACTTAAATGATGTAAACATAAATGAAAAATTAAAAAGATGTACAGTGAAACTTAAAAATTAAGTAAGAATTCATATTAAATATCCTTTATTTCTATTTAAAAAATTCTTATTTAAAAAAAAAAAATGTTTCTTTCGGAGCTCCATATCTTAAAGTTTTAGTCGTAGTTACCTACGAGCCTAAAATACTTAATAGAACATTATTTAAAGTAGAGTAAAGTTGCTAAAATAGAAGCCCTAATAAAGTTGTTTACGTACAATATTTCTAGAGACACAGTTTTTCAAAAATCAAGATTTTTCCCATATAATGCAAAATCAATACTTTGTGAATTTATTATAAGGAAGATGGTCCAGGTCTGGTCGAATAAAAACTCAAATAGCGATTAAACTATTTATTATGAGCCAAAATTTCGCCTAAAAAAATACAAACATTTAAATGATGTAAACATAAATGAAAAATTAAAGATATGTAAAGTGAAACGTAAAAATTAAATAAGAATTCTTATTAAATATTCTTTATTTCTTATTTAGTTTTTAAGTTTCACTTTACATCTTTTTAATTTTTCATTTACTTTGTTCATTCATGTTTACATCATTTAAATGTTTGTATCTTTTTTTAGGCGAAACTATTTCAAATTTATTATTAACTATTATACTATAGCAAAATTATTGTTATTTCTATTATTTTATTTTATTTTTTTTTATCATCAGTAATATTTTAAGGAACGATCAAACAAGGAGAAAGGATGCCCCTTAAGCCTCGATGCCCAAGGGAAGCTAGCGTTAAAATTATTTGAACACATAACAGTAAGCCAGTTTAAAGGTGATTCTGAAATTTAAAATTAAAAATAGAAATTCATTGACTAGAATTGTATGACGCAATCACTGAGTTTTTTTACATATAATTTTTATTGAACAACGGTTTTTAGTTTGCTGGATAAGTTTACATGCGAAAATAAAGAACTGAAATGTAAAATTTCATTATTATCGTTAAATTTACTTTTGATGTAATTCAAACAAATATTTCTTATTATTTTCAGAATTTTCAGTAACTATTTTTCCATGATATCATATGACACAATCAGTTTATGTCAGTGAAAAGATAGAAGGCTGTGGGAGTCCCGGACATGGTGATATCGGATCTTCCGGTACCCTAAAACCTATCTTAAAATTATCTAAGTTACTGATTTGAAAGTAAAATTGTAATTCATTTTTACTATTTACGAATAACTCCCTATAGGATTCAAATTTAAAACGTATCGCAAGGTAAATTACATGATCTGTACGACAAGCAGGAGGGACCCGTCATGTGCATTTTTCCTTTCTTGGAATTTTATTGCCCTCCTCATTTATACCATAAATGGATCTATATATTTTGTTCTTTGTTTATGTAGAATAATTATAGGTGCTTTAGTGTTTTTCCTTTATCCCTTGTTTGAAAGTCTGCAAAAATATAGCTCCCTCCAATAATTCATAACATCGTTGAATTGTATTTTTTATTTCATTAAACATTATATTTGAATATTGTTGTATGTGACACAAATGACATCATTAATGTAATGAAATGAGAGTCAGAAATCACTTGGCCTGATCTTCACAATTTGAAATTGTAACAATGTTATTCCAGCCCATGTTTCATTTATGTGGTTTGTATATTGTGGTTTATAAAATATTTATTTACATTTCCTTGGAATGTAGAGAATGTTTTTATTTCAAAGATTGTTGGTCTATGATACATCTCCACTGCCTCCCAATGAAATGTTTGTAGGAGTAAAATAATCGATTTAATATTATTTTCAAGATCGGTTTAGGATAATCATACAGACAATTAGAAAAATATAAATGTTCGATTGGTTCAAATATAGTAAATTCTAGTAAGGCCTTACTTTACTTTTTAAACAAATTTCACAATTAAAAGGCATTTGCGAGATGTGCTCAGCTAAGGGCACAGGTACAAAGAGGGCGCAAAATTAACCATGTAACCATTTTCGTTTTCAAAATTAACTTTCCTTTGATAATAACAGTGTTTTTATTTGAAAACAATAAACAGTTTTGTAGAAATTCTAAAAAATATTCAGACGCTCTGGTATTTGGGACTGCAGATTTTTCCAACTCGCCAAGGGGGCAGAAGGGCCTGTTTACATAATCATACATTTGAACAAATCAATCATATATATTTTTATAACCATCGGCAATGTATTCTAAGTCGATCTTTAAATAATATATTGAATGATACTCTACTCCTTCAGGTGATATCTAAAATTTCACCCGGTGCCTCAATATCTTGCTATCCACCGCCGATATATATTCTTGAAAAGATATATTTTTTTTAATAGTCAATTTGGTTATGTATCAGATTAATTATTTCAATTTTTTTTTCATTTTCTGTTGCATTGCATACTAATATTGTATTTAAAGTTATATTTACTTTTCTTTGTTTATTGTGTATACTTCATAATACGCGATATTATATTAAAGTTATTCAATTGTAAAAAAAAAAAATCATCTCAACTAAGAAGTAACATTCAGACCAAACGATTTGTCGTACGTGTACTGGGTCAAGTGTACTGTTACTTGACTCATAGACGATAAGGATGTTAGAATATAATTTTTTTTTCCAACAAGATAAAAAATAACAAAACATTCGGGACATTCTTGAAAGCAAGCAGTACGTGATGAACAAAAGAAGATCTGGACGGTGGACAGTCCAGGACCTTTCACGACAAGGTGACTAAGCGACTTCATATGTAGCTTGTTACTAAGTGCATATATGCAAGTAATTTGAAATATCCCATAATACGTCTATATTATGTTTAAAAAAAAAAAAAAAAAAAGCTTGTCCTATAGTTAAATTATGTATGAACGAAAATTATAAAAGAAATATATGCAAATTCTTTATTCTTTTGTTCATCCGAAATTAATGATTGCAAATGCTTGTCCTGTCAAGCACAATACAGAGAACAATGTTCGGCAAAACATTATTTCAATCACAAATCCTGTAATTTGAAATTTCAGAAACAAAATTACAACTACTTCATGAAATACTGTAATTATAATAATGGTCTGCAATTATATTTATTAGTTGAGCGAAAGTAGTTCTCTCCTATTCTTGTTCTCTTATCAGACCGAAAACTTGCAAACCAATTTTCATATTTACATAAGCTTAGTGAATCAGGAAAAGCTTATGTGATTTTTCTATGAGCTTCACTTGCATTATAATCGCTTCGAAATTCATACAGCATAGAGTTCCTTAAATGAGTTTCATTAATTTCCATGGTTAAAAAATAAATAAGAACAATAAAAGTCGTTTTAAATTCACTCTTAACATAATGAGGAATGACTCAATGCTAAAATTCAAAACATATTTGAAGACAATATTAGACAATCCAAATAAAAACATTATTCTCATAGTCCATCGTAAACAGGAAAACCATAAAATCTTTCTTTTCTACCTTATAAAAAGAAGAGAGGAGTCCTCTTCTTAAAAATAAATAAAAAATATTATATTAAGGAAATTATATAATGAATAGATACATCGCTTTAAATAATTTTGTATAATATCCACTGTAAATTTTAATAATACTTTGTTCATTGACCTAATTAATTAATTAATTACCTTGAGGACCACGGACGTGACCAAATAAATGTCTGCCCTGACCGTTCTTCAAGTACTTCACGCCAATCAAACCTCATTACAAATTAGACGATTTTCACGCAAACTTTACAGAAATAAACAAATTAGAAACGCCTTCATGGTAGAGGAAGCCTTGTGACTCCACTGCGATAGGGCAGTCACCTTGTCTACACGCTAACAGTTGGAAAAATGGCGAATGTAGAATTGGTTCCGGCAGTATTTTTCGATATTATAGTAACTAGGAGCCTCTTAGGCCAAGTTACGGAATTTCGAGTGGAACATTTGCTTACTTTCAGAAACCTATGACCATAGGTATAAATAACGCCAAGGCTACATTTACTCAATCACATTTACTCCATACATTTTGGGAAACTTAATCAATAGAAAAGGAAAATACGTTGCTTAGAATAACTTATCTAATCCAAGCAAAACGATGAATGACGAACTGAACATACTTCTTTCAGAAGCGGTGCTGATTCAATTCTTGCCTGAGAAGGTTGACTTTATTTCGTGCCGGAACCACGGAGTAAATTTCGACTTTTCCACTCAGGCTAGAATAGGTTGGTAATCAGTAAGATAACCCTTCTTTCCTACTCTAGCTTGGAGAACATAGGGATTTTAAATTAAAAAAACAATATTTCCGTACAATTAATGGTAATTGTACGCATTAAGTTAACAAGTAGATAAAGCGGAGGTCCCAAGTGTTGGTAAGATTATCACGCATGTTACTATCTATCAAATCCTGATAGTTCGGGAGAAAATTTTAAGTTAGACGATTATAGTGGCTGCGATAGCTTCCACTATCACTGTGACAGGGGTCTAATGCCGTGACCATTATAGAACCGCCGCTTAAGGTACGAACGTTCACTGTCAAGGAGTGTTACATGTAGCAGGTAAGACAGTAGCTTTAGTATAGGTACTGTTAACTACCACGCCTGACCTTCATGAAATGCCACAGTAGTAAATGCTGTCATGACAGCAACTCTCATACAGTTTACATCTTGGCAGTGGCTGAACAAAATCACTGTTTGAACAGTCCTGTGTGCTGATTTTTACCCTTTAAAATTTACAAACACTGTACCGCCTCTTTATTCTTAACTTATTTTGTAAATACAAGGTAAATAATGTGAAAATGTTTAATGCAGAATAGAATAGAAAATCGATTTTACGCTAGGACAGTGTCCGTTCAGAACTTAATGAAGAAATTATAACAAAACAATTAAACCAGAAATTAAAAATAAAAAACTTAATTTATACACTGTGTACAATATAAATAAATATAAAATTTGTAAACAAAATAAAATAAATTCTTATCCGCAAT
>NW_027111100.1:0-14457 GCF_000696795.3 Halyomorpha halys | reverse complement strand
TGTGTACAATATAAATAAATATAAAATTTGTAAACAAAATAAAATAAATTCTTATCCGCAATAATAAATAAAAAAAAGTACGAAGTAAAAAAAAAAAAATAAACAAATAAAATAATCAATTCATGTTGAAAAAACTATTCAATTCTTATGATTTTTATGCAACATCAAATTGGCAAATAAGTAAACAAGAAAAAAAAAGAAAAGAAAAAACTAAAGTTTTAATCTAAATTAAAACATCTGGTTCTAATTGGAATCTTAAATTACGGTGTTATGGTTCGGGTACGTCGAATTGTGATGTAAGAAGTTATTGGAAAAGGAGGGAATTCCATAGGGCAGTGAAAGGACTAAAAGGGAATTTTCAAATGTTTAGGTTCGAAGGGTAGGGGTATAGTGGTCAGAATAGCGAGATTTTGTTTCCTGTTTGTGAATAGAGAATTTGAATTGAAGGAGACTGTGGATGTAAGAGTGGTACTGGGAACTGATTGGAATAGGCAACATCGGAGACTGCAGGTAATCAACATATTACCTGTGGTTAAAAGGGTAGAACCACTTTAATTCACCGTAGAAGTGGTAAACGCTACGAATTACTCAGAGGGTGGGGAGGATAAATAAACTTGGAACTCGTCAGCTTATAGGTGGCGGGAACAATTGTGAATTGAATCAGGAAGATGATTGATATAGAAATTAAACAGGAGGGGAGAGACACTTGAATCCTGGACTACTTCTGACGACAGATTAAGGAAGGAGGATAGGGATTGATGAGGTAAACCGACTGCTTGAGTTCTATTGGAAATGAATGATTGGAGCCAGAGAATGGACCTGTTTAAAAAAATAGTGAGTTTAATTGGGTAAAAAGTAATCATTGGTCCAGGGAATCAGAAGCTTTATAAAACTCCGAGAGTATTAGAACAGTTGATTTTTTTTCTTCTATAGCAGTATGTATGTCGGAAGCAATTTTGACTGCGGTAGATACAGTAGAAAAGCCGGGACGGAAAATGAATAGGAGAGGTTCGAGTGCATTGGCCTCTTCAAGGAAAATGGATATTTGCAATTGAACAATTCTGTCCTATGGTTTAGTAAGATTGGAGAGGATGTAGATTGGACGATAGTCTTGGGGAGATGAAGGCCTGGAGATTGGACGATAGTCTTGGGGAGATGAAGGCCTGGAGATTGGACGATAGTCTTGGGGAGATGAAGGGCTGAAGATTGGACGATAGTCTTGGGGAGATGAAGGGCTGAAGTTTTTGTTAATGGGATAGATTAGGGTTTTTTTTTTTTTTTCAAGAAAGTAGGAAAAACTGAATTTTTAGAGAAAATTATAAATAAAAAAGAAGGGCCGGCGTGATTTGAGGGATGTACTATTTAAAATAAACGTATATCCATAAATTCACAGGTAAATAAGTAAATTTTGGAAAAAAATGAGTATATAAAATAAATCATATTTATGTAAGTCATCGTTAGATTATATCGTAGAACATTAAATAATTTTTAATATTTTAAATAGAATATATTTAGACTAGCAAACAATTTTTTTACTCAATGCTTTATTCTGTGTTTAAAAGATAATATTTACAGATTATATAAAATAAGAGGAATAATTAAAATACGAAAATAGATTATTGTTTTAATTTATGCCATTAATTTTTATCTAGTGATATTAAAAAAAATGAGAAACAGGATAATTAGATAATTTCAGTTTTTTAAAATGTAATAAACCAAAATAAAATGCCCTAGAAGAGTTGGTCAAAGTCCTAAACTAAATGTATTAAAACATCGATTATTGCTGTTGATATCAGCCTTATCAGTCATACAATCAACTATTTTTAGCGCTGCGTCCAGAGCTTTGTCGGTCTCTGCCCCGATGTTTCCACTGGGCTGAGTGTACAATCCAGTTTTAGTTCTTATTGGATTTTTCAATTACACTTAACTCATAATGTTTTCTACATATTTTATATTACTGTTTTTATTAACAGTCAGTCCTTCTCATAGTAAGACTAAAGCCGGTAAGTTCATTCATTGCTGTTTTAAATTTCTTGAAACTTATTTAAATTCAAATCATTTATCTCGTATGTTCAATTAACAAAAGGTCCCAGGTTCATTAATTTAGTAAAAACAGAATTTGAAAGACTAGTAGTAATTTCAGTAAAGAAGTTGTTTCTGATGTTTGTAAACATAAAACCAATTTTAGCAGTTTTAAAAATAGACTTGATTTTGTTCTCAAATGTCAAGATATAACTTTAGATGTAATTGTACAAAGTATAACTTAAAGCCCATTAAATACTATAAACATTATATATCAATTCATAAATTGTATTTATTAGTTTTATCAAACTTAAAATAAGGGAGATATAGTTTTTGCATTATTCCTTGCTGTGTTATAGTTCTTGACATGTTTTTATAAATTTAATAGCTTCTATGATTATTTAATGAGTAAGAGTCATAATTTAAGTTAATTGATTGTTTTTAATTTTATGAAACATCCAAATGTTGAATGTATCGCCCATTTTTCCTTAAATTATGAAATGCTGTTTTTAAATCTTAACTTTTAACGATTTATCCTGTTTAATTTTATGACATAAACTACTTTATTTTAATTTATTGATTGATTTTGTGATTATTAATTATATTAATTCTTTCTACCTGTTTAGCTGATCTCATAATTTTTACTGTATCTACAAATGAAACTGATGGCTTCAAAAGGTTTATGCAGTCAGTTGAAGCTTATGATCTTTCTGTCAAAGTAAGTTTAAGAAATTCTGTCTATTATTGTTCTCTATCTTATTATATTTTTACATTTATTTTATTGTATAGGTCCTTGGTATGGGAGAAAAATGGGAGGGAGGTGATATGAGGTATAGAGGAGGAGGATATAAAATTAATTTATTGAAACATGCACTAAAGCCGTATCAACACGATGATTCTCTTCTTGTTATGTTCACTGACAGGTAGTAAATGTTTAGTTTAATTAGCTTTTTAATTTTAAATGAATGATGTATTAACTATTTGTTCTTTGCTCATTGTCATATTCATGTACAGTGCAACCTAGTTAAGTTAAGTGTCTTCCAATACGAGAAACCTCTACTACTAAAAATTACTATGAGTTCCTGATACTTTAGCATTGAAATACCTATGTTACTGAGAATTTTTAAGTGTTTGTAATGGAGATTAGATTTCTTAGATTTTTTCGATGTTTACCTCTATAATTGAATGGCTCAATAGCCTGTGTAAAACAATATATCAGGTTTGGAAACATTCGTTTTCAAACATTTTGATTTTTTGCATACGATTTGTTTTTCAGTACTATCTAAGATTAAACAAGTGAATGGAAATGCACAAAACGTTGGAACGGAAGTGTTATTCATTAACAGCCACTTTATTAAAGCCAATGTTGAATTATAATAGTGGAAAGTGGGATGCAACACTTGCAGAATGAGACCAGATTATTACCACTTTTAGTAGTTACGACAATAAGCAGCTACCGACATCTGAGAATTTTTTGTCTATTGATGATGAATTAATAGCTTCAGAAGAGCTCACTGATGACAACATTGTTTTTGTGTACTCTTCTCCCTCTTTGGAAATAAAAGAAAATGAGAGTTATGAAGAGATTTAAGAGTGTTTTTTGGGGTAGGATTTTATAATTTACTTCTGTTTCGTCCAAATTGTAAATGGTTCATAGTGGATCACATTATTATTATATTAAAGTTGATCTGGCACTGAGGTGTTTTTCCAAAATACGCTAGAACCGAATTTCTTCAGCTTTTCCTCCAATCTTTTACTTTAGTCCCACCAACCTCTTATTCCTTGGCTATTTTAGTTGCTCTTTCTTTTTATTCCATTCTTTTTAATTGCTGTCAAATGTTTTTTTGGATAGAATCAGTTTCTTTCTTTATGAAGTAGAAGGTATTGTTTTATCACATTATAACATGATAGTAATAAACACTCAAAATTTGATGTGGTGCTATGCTATAATGAAATATGCTTGTCTTCAACTAATCAATTTAACAATTTATTTAAACATATGAAGTTCAGCAGAACACCAATTGGTACACTATACGGTCAGAGTTGATGTTTCGTGATTCTTATTCATCGTTGAATTTAATGTTTTTTAATTAATGACTTTTTTGACAGGATTCACCTTTTATGATTTATAGGGGAAAAACTAAAAGAAAGGCCTAACATGTTGTTATTCGTTGCTTTATCAAACTAATTACCTACTCAGTACAAGAAGTGCAGACTACAAGAAATGTGTTTTCGTGCAAAGACTCATATATAGTAGAGTAGTATGTTTCAGTTTTTGGCAAAATTGGAAAAAAAAAATTAGTTTTTTTGTTGGCAATTTACAGTTAGTGACATAGACTTGACCGAATTAATAAGTTTGGTATTCATTCTACACATAATTTTATACTGTTTACTTTGTTATATTAGAACTTTTTATTTCCTTTTTTTTATACACTTTTTAGGGGTGTATAAAACAAGAAAAATGACCTAATTTGTTCCTGAATGAAGTTAATTATTTAATCAGTAAGAGTATTTGGATTGCCAGAAATTCATTTCTATGTTAAGTGTAGTAGAGACTAATTTTTAATATTATTTGCTGATGTTATTATTTTATAAAGAGGATTTTATGCATCGAGCTCTTATACCAAAGCTACCCCAGTTTCAGATTATTAGGACTCCACTGTATATTCATACTTCTTATACAACCATATTTAGAGAAAATTTATTTACTGTGAAATTGAAGGTATGAAATTTATTATTTATTTTTTATATTGTTCTAATCTATAAGTGACTAATCAAGTTGGAAATGAGTGAACAGTGTTATAGCCTGCTTTTATGTTGTTAACTTGAAGGATAGAGTATAATGGAGGGAATAAGCTGGCAGCAAACTTGAAGCCAAAAAGGCGTGCCAGAAGTGGACCAAAGAAATAGGGGAAGAGTACGAACCAATCATTGGCTGCCTTCTGTTTCAGTTTAGATTACAATGGCAGACATTTCTATTAACCTCAAAAAAAAAACTTAGCCGCCATGGGTGTGACCTTTTAGGCTTAACTTTTGCTTTGAAGGATAGTAGGATTGTTGCATCCCCAGGTGTTAATATATTTTTCAAATGTTTCTTAAACTATTGCAATAAATAGAACATATAAAGTGTTGATTTGTTGTGTTCTATCAATTAATTTACTAATAATTTTCTTCTACTTTTCATCAAGGTTATAACACTTTCCATGTTTTAATTTGGAATTTTTGGTCATTAAGTTTTTGGTTTTGTAAAACATAGTGATCCTCTTTGGTTTTTTTCAGCTTTGATGTGATATTTTTAGGAACTAAGGAGAATATTATTCAAAACTTTAAAACTTTTAATGCGAGCATTGTATTTGCTGCTGAAGTTTTCTGTTGGCCTGATAAATCACTTGCTGACAGTTATCCTAAAACTGAATTGCCCTACAAATATTTAAACTCAGGAGGTAATAATTAAGAAAGTTTCTTTAGATATGTTAAATTAACGATATATGAAATGTTTCTGTTATAGTTTGTTAAAAAAAAATAAATTATACATTTATTTATTTTTTTGGTTTCTATAGGTTTCATTGGTTATGCTAAGCAGTTGTATAATCTTTTGGAAGAGAACAGATTAAAAAATAAAGATGATGATCAACATTATTTCACAAAACTGTTCTTGGATAAACAAATAAGGGAAAAGTATCGAATTAGACTTGATAACAAAGCTACTATTTTCCAATGTGCTTCAGGAGCTACAGGTAAAGTATTTCTAATATTGTTGCTACATGATACTACGAACACCCTAACGTTGGATGCTTGATCGATTGACACATTATGGTCATATGTTCAACTACATGCTCTCAATGCCTAATTTATTTTTCGGAACATTGGATCTAGTGTTCATAATATCATGTAGCAGGGCCTTAATAGGGCCAATTTTTTTTTTTTTTTTATTATATAATTAGTAAATTTATTCTAAAGAAGTGATTCAAATATACCTTAAGATTTAATTCTGTAATATTGTTAGTGTATTTTTTTATTGTCCTGGCATATTCTTATTTTAACTGAGTATCCATTTTATTTTTTATTAGTTTTGTTTGTTAATTATTTTTTAGTGCATTATTGGCAATTTATTGTAATAACTAAAATAGTTACATGGTTAAAAAAAAACATTTTATTTGAATGGAATATGGTCCGGGTGCGGTAAAAAAAACAACTCAAATAGTAGAATTATACTACACGGTCAATCAACAATCTTCAAGTATGTCACAAAAACTTTTTATATTTGTGGTGACCCTTCTTTTTTTTTTTTTTAGACCTATCCTTTTAAAACTACATCTGCTATTTATTATTATAGCCTAAACAAGTTTTCATAAATCTTGCTCTTGGAAGATGTAGTTGTAATGGTATGGCATTAGAAACCCCTATGAAATTATTCAGTTTATTTATGAAGGTTAGAAATAGGAATTGAAAACATATCCATAGTTCATGAGTTAGTATAACTTCTTCTCTGTTTTTATCTTTTATAATATATTTTATCCTCTTAATTCTATACTCTAAAATGTACCCTATCTTTGGAGATTTCATTAGTGTTAGTAATTACTTTAGAATTAGTTAATAATTTGTCGTTTGAGAATAAAACCTATTGAAAAGGCTTTGTTGAAATATAGCTGGATCCTGAAAGGAATTTTTGGATACATAAGCAAAAGTAATTGATGGAATCCGATGAATTTGATACAATTCAATTCTTAGACAAACTATTTTCTAAAAGTATATAGGTGTGTTCAGAAAAATATGTTTACAGATGTGTATGTAAAAGTAGTGGATGGAATCGATATGAGACTAACTAGGTACCAGCCCTTGATGTGATAAAAATTAATAAATATAAACTATGAAATGATTTGATAATCAACATTAGGAAGTAAGAAAATTTTTTATTTTTCATGTTGGAAACATGTCCGGAAATTAGAGTAATAATATGGACATATTACTTATCGTTGGAAAGCCAATGATTTTGACTAGGAGAACCGAAGATTTTGGACGAGGTTGAATGTTATGGAGAATGACCAAAAATGCCTAAATAAAAGCTATGCCTAACACGAGTTTGACTTAGTTTTGTTGGTCTGATAAGTGCTTTCATCACCATAGTTATTAAATATTTGGCTTTTTTAATCGCACTTAACCTATATATGAGCCTTTTAGTGGAGAGAATGACTAACTCGATAAAATAATTTTTAATATTTTCAATATTAATTTTATAAAAATGTAGCATTGCATAAATGGTTAAAAGTAGAATATAAATTTTTTAAACTGTTATATTTCTGCCTTACTTTTGCAACAGAAAAATGTTAAAATTCTGCTACGAAAAATATTATTAAAAGTACTTTTCTGAAAACTATTGAAATTCTTCATATTTTTTTATTCAATACCAGATCAGCCTGGTGGGCCTTAGTATAACAGTTAGACTTTTTTTTTAACAATTGATTATGGGGGAGGAGGAAGAAGTATAGTCCCAAGCAAAAGACACCCCTTAACCATTTACAACATTATAAATATTGAAAATTGTGAATAGTAATGATAAATTATAAAAAATACATATGACTAAAAAATAAATAAATAAAATGAATGGATAAAAATAATAATTTTTTAGAAGAGATAAGAAAAGTTATTAACAAAAAACACTGTCACTTATAAATTTAATAAAATACATAATTGACTTCTAGTGGGGGAAAAAAAGTTAATTTGAGAAAAATAGTAATTGAAAAAAAATTAAATAGTAGTAATGACAATAATTTAATTAGTAGTAATGAGAGGGAGTGATGGTAGCAGCGGGGCAACAGCCCTGTCTACCAACCCTAAGGTTGTGGCTTCGAGCCCAGCCCTATCCGGGATTTTTCAAGCATAAAATTATACAAAACTCACTCATAGCCTCCCCCTGGGCATTTGTGAGGCCGGTTAGCCAATGGGTGGCACTCACCAAAAATATGTGTGGGAGTGACTAATCCACCCTACAAAAAAAAAGTCAAGAAATTCGCAATGTGTTTCCTAATACATTGCGCAAGGACTTGGACCTCCACGGTCTGTCGCCCAATAATAATAATATTAAAATGACAATAATATAAATAGATAAATAAATAATTGCTCTTTGGCAGCCTGAGCTTCAGTCTTCAGGATGAGATTAGATTTTCCAAGTTGTAAGTTACTGCTTCTTTAACTGCTGGTAACTGGGAGTGGAATTTTATGAACCATTTTTTGATGAAGTATCTATTTATTCCATTTGTAGTTCCTGATGGAATTGCCTATTTCTTACAAATTAAGGGGGCAATCACTGTGATTCTTAGAAACTTATTTTGAAATTATTGTAATTTTTTCTTTTTTTAAAAAAATGGCGCTCCCCAGATTTCACAGCCATACATCCGTAAAACTATTGAAATTTGGATAGCCAATGTGTCAATTGAAAGGATCATTCGAAAAATTGGTTTGTATAAATATTACCAAAGTGATTAATATAAAAATTACCTGTTTAGAAACTAGGGAGTATTAATTTCAACTTAAAGTCAGTCATTGATAGATTAATTTAAACCATCAAAGTAATTAATAATAATAATGCTTTGTGGTATTTTTATAGATCACTTGAAGCTTATTGAAAGCTCTGATAACTACTATGCACTACTTAACGAAGTCACTGGATCTCAACCTCTAGTATTGCATGGAAATGGGCCTAGCAAACTGTATTTGAATGCTGTTGGTAATTACTTATCTAAAGCTCGTAGCTCAAGTAGTAATGATTGCCTCAACTGTCCCTCTATCAATATCCCATATGTAAGAATTTGTAAATTAAATAAAAGAAAGGAAGAAAGAAATGGAATAATAATTGTAAATTTTAAACAATATTTACAGGTTGGTGAATTTCCAGTTTTACTGATGGGAATTTTTATTCCTTTTGATACACCATTTATGGAGGAGTTTTTCGAAAAAATTAATCAACTCAAGTATCCCAAAAATAAAATCCACCTTTATATTTACTCAAAGGTAATAGTCTCTTAAATATTACCGTTGTTAATCGATATTGTGTTAGTTTATTTTTTTTTTTAATTTCAATTTTTTCTTATTGTAGGTGGAAAGCCATACTTCCATTATAAATAAATTTATTTCAGAAAACAAAGAATACTTATCAGTTAAAAAAATCGAGGCCAATGAAGGAATAGATGAATCTCTGGCAAGAAATTTAGCCATGTAAGTTAGCACTTACGTTTATTTATAATCATATTACTGCTTTGTTTGAATAGTTGCACATTTGACAAAAAAAATTTTTTCTTTATTTTGTGTTTGAGGTATTCCATAGAATGTACTCTCGAATCGAGTTAATAACCACAGTCTAGAGTACTGTCTATGGAATACGTCCAATTCTAAATAAAATTAAAACTTTTTTTTTTTTGTCACATTCAAACAAAGCAGTGATATTTGAATTATAGCCCAGGCAACAGGGCTCCTAAATAAGAGGTTTGGTGAAAAAGGGAAAAATGAAAATTGGTTACATTCCAACATCCTAAAAATATCCAAGAATATTTATTTAATATCATTTTATTGTTTTTAGAGAAAGATGCAAAATAAAGAATTGTAAGTTCTTCTTCTCTGTTGATTCTGTGGTACATCTTGATGACCCTACAGTCTTGCAGTGGCTCATTCAAGAACAAAGGTAAAAATTTACTCTTTTTGTATGTCAAACGATATTTTTAAATAAAAAATGGAGATAATGATGTTTTTGTTATTTTTCTTATTTTAGAGGCATTGTTGGACCGATGCTATTAAGGCCTTACAGATCTTGGTCCAATTTTTGGGGTGCATTAAATAATGAAGGATATTATGCTCGATCATTTGACTACATGGACATTATTAATGGTGACAAGAGGTATTTTATAAACATGTCTTTTAGATATTAGAGATTGGTATTTTTTGGTTTGTTTTAAACTAATTTGATTTTAAAATTAAATGTCACAGTTAAGTGTATTACAGTAATGTTTTCATATTTACATGCTTTACGGTCAACATTTATTGTTATTATGTTGTTTTATTTTTTCATTATTAAGTTATTGTGGCTTTGTTACAAATGAATTTTTATT
The DNA here is from genome assembly GCF_000696795.3 of Halyomorpha halys. Classification (NCBI taxonomy): domain Eukaryota; kingdom Metazoa; phylum Arthropoda; class Insecta; order Hemiptera; family Pentatomidae; genus Halyomorpha; species Halyomorpha halys. The sequence continues at coordinate 4,333 of NW_027111100.1, read as the reverse complement.
CCTCTTGCAGAGGGGTATGGAATATTCCTTATTTAACAAGTTGTTACCTGGTGAATGCTACTCTTCTGCCATTGATAAGTGGTGCTTATGAAAATGGAAAGTTGGATTCTGATATGGCATTTTGCCAAACATTGCGTGATAAGGTAAAGAAATATATTCACATCTGGTTGTATTGGAATTGGAAAGATCTAATGAAAAAGCACTGAGGTCTAGAAATCAGTACGTTTGATTGCAATATTATTGAAATTAATTTTTTTTCTTCTTAAACTTTATATTAGTTTTGGAAAAGATGTTTATAAGGTTTCACCTAATATATAATTGTTCCATAAAATGATGTAAGAAAGGTTAATTTCAATAGTGTTGTAATCTTCATTGATTTTTTTTTGCTGGATTTCCTAAACTAATACATTATAAAAGCTAAAACTATTTAGCTCTGTAATATTTATATCTACATTCAAACGTAAGGATATTCACTAATATATTTGGACATCACCAGGTTTTCAAACGCATAATAAAACCGATCATATCTTAGTACAACATAGATAGCAAAATAGTGTAATTAACGTGAGATCCTATTGAGGGGCAGAATGCGGTTCAGGTAACGGACTAGTTATCGTAAAAATTCGATTAAAAACTTAATATAAAAAAGAGAAATGAAAACAGGTCCCGTCCTGAAAATTTCGATCTGGAGAAATTAAAAATCCCTTTAATTCTAAATCAATTCGTGCTCAAAATAAAAAATAGATTTGAAGTCTTAAAACCTTTAGATGAAGGTCACCAAGACATAGAGAAGTTATGGGTAGGAATCAGAGATAACATTAAAGAGGTCTGTAATTTGTGTCTCAGAAAAAGGGAAATTAATAAGAATAAACCTTGGTTCGATGAAAAGTGTCTTAAAATGTGCGAACAAAGAAAAGCCCTTAAGTTAAAAACTCTCAATAATCCTACCGAAAACAATGTTACTTCCAGGCCTCAAAAAATGAGACGTCTAAATTCCTTAGAAATAAAGTAAGAGAATATTTTAAATATAAAATAATATAGATAGGAAAAAACAAAATCGAAAATAACTTCAGAGAAATGTACAAAGGTATTAACCATTCCCAGAAAAATAATAAGAGATAAAAATAATAATATATTAGCTAATCCGGTCGATATATTGGATACTTTTTAGAAACACTTTGAAAGTATTCTGAATATGGGAAATAATTGTCAATCTCCTCTGACTGAATACCAGAGTGCTGAACCGTGTCAGGAGGAAGTCCCAATGGCCATCGCAAAATTAAAACCTTATAAAGCAGCGGGAACTGACAATATTTGAGTGAACTAATCAAGGCATTTGGTGAAATTTGTTGTTTCTAAAATAGATCTTTTGGTTAAAAAGATCTGGGAAACAGAGGAGATGCCTGAGAAATGGAAGGAGTCTCTACTTATTCCTGTTCACAAAAATGGCTTGACGGCGGATTGTAATAACTATCGAGAAATGTCACTCCTTCCTGTATGTTATAAAATATTTACACTAATCTTAATTAGTCGAATCACGGAATGTGCTGAAGAAATCATCGGAGATTATCAATGTGGTTTTTGACGAAATCGTTCAACTATTGATCAAATTTTTTTTATTACGGCAAATCTTGCTGATAAAGTTGGAATGCAACGGAGTAGTTCATCAGCTATATATAGATTTCCAAAAGACTTATTATTCTATTGACTGCCAGAAGCTGTATAATATTCTGATCGACCAGAGAATACCCAAGAAGTTAGTAAATCTCGAACGGATGTGCATGACTGAAACGTTTAATAAGGTACGAATCAGTAATCATTATTCTGAGAAATTCCAGGGTTTAAAACAAGGTGATTCTTTATCACCTATCTTATTTAATCTAGAACTAGAATACATCATTAAAAGTGTGATAAATACCGAAAAGGGTTTAACTTTGGGTGGTAAAATACCGGTGCTTGGGTATGCTGATGATTTGGTATTATTGGGTGTGGAAAAAGAAACTAAAGAACTAAATACAACCATGTTAATAAACTCCAGTAAGAAACTAGGTCTTGAAATAAATACGGATAAAACAAAATACATGGTTAGCAGTAGGAGGAAATACGTTTGAACAGGTAGATAAGTTCAAGTATTTAGGTTCTACAGTAACTAGAAAAAATGAAATTGATGAGGAAATAAAAGCTAGTTTGAAGGCGAGGAATGGTTGTTATTTTTCAATTTTCAAAACTGTTTAGCTCGCACCTTCTGTCAAAAAACTTAAAAATTAAAATTTACAAAACTATTAAGGATATAAGGATTGGCAATACCCAGAATATATGTTGTTTCATTAAAAGTATGTGCCATATATTTTGTCTGGCAGGATACATATATTTAGAGACAAATAGAGCACTTATTGGCTCTATTATTATTGTCATCTGTTTTTTCACGCTATTGTGGGTTGAGTATTGGAAGTGGGAGACTAGAAGTTCAACCACCTTCATATTATTATTTATTTATTTTTTCAAATATTTAAAAATGTTTGCACTATACGTGCTATATCTAAGAAAACCGACTGTTGAGCCTCTCTTAGCACATCTAGAGGGAACTTCAAACCAACTGCACCTACCACTGTTTTTTTGTATCAGCCCATTGGTGGATATTATGACTGAAGTAGTGACACCTTCCGAATGATACAATTCTTCAACTCTATAGCCAGTTCCTGACATTTCCTGAGTTTTTCTCCCACAGTAGAGCTTTTATTATTGTTGGGGATATTATTATTTTGCTTACTAAAATAAAGATTCTTTATACTATTTAGTTAAACTAAATTGTATTTTGCTATTTAGTTTGCAGTGTCAGTTCAATGTTTAAAAACTTTGTCTTGTATTTTTTAAATTTGTGATATTTTTCTACAGGAAATATTTATGTTTGTGGATAACCGAATTGATGTTGGACATTTGATTAACCCTGAGGATTTTGATTCCACCAAAGTGAATCCTGAAATGTATGAAATATTCACCAATAAGTTTGACTGGGAGCAAAGGTGAGTTTTTGTTTTACTATCAGAAAATTAGTTTAAGGCTGAAAAAAAAAAAAAATAAATCTTTGAAGGAGAGACAATTAAAGCAGTTTGTTTTCACTTGTATCTCATTAGTTCCCTATAAATTTTAATTAAAACATACCTTAGTATATTATAACATACCCGTAATGGTGTGATATGCAATGGGAGGCACCAGCTGGAATTTTTAGCGCTAAGTAATTTCTTTTGTCGGCATGCCAATGATGCCGCCGGCCCTAGGCAGAAACCCATCGGCAAAACATCTAAAGTAATGTACGGATGAATGCTTGTTATTTTTTCACAAATAACTCTCTCACAAATCTAAAAGGAGATATATAGATAACAGAGGGTATGCACCCCCTGGGAATGGTTGACCATGTAGGCAGAGATACACAAATAAACAGCCCTTATCTCACACGTGAGCTCTCTAAAAACCTCGGGGAAAATACATAAAGAAGAAAGCCGCCTTAATTTAAACATGAAAGGTAGGAAAAAGACCGACTTTTGCCAAAGGTCATTGGACCTTCTCACCCCCTCTGAACATCACAACAACAAAAACCAATCAAAGAACAGAAATCAAAAGAAGGAGAGGGGAGAAAATAAGCAAAAAGGGCAGGAGGAACACAGTTGAGCACAGTCTGAGAGTTGGGCACAGTCTAGGAGAGATGGAGACTTGAGTGGAGTCTGGGAGAGATGGAGACTTGAGGACAAGCCGAGAGAGATGGGGACTTGAAAATGGTCGAGAAACACTTGAAGACCTGGAAGAGGAGAGTCTGGAGGAAGAGATAGTGGCTGACGAGTTGCAGGCCAGAGAAGGAAGTCATACCTTGAAGAGATTTAGCAACGGCTGCCGGTAGGCTGCGGAGCATAACGAATATGGACGCTCTGCCATGACAACTGCCAAGCCTACCGATGTACCAAAAGAAGTAAGACCTTTTCCGTAGTAATTTGAATGGCAATAATAGAATTAATAACTTAGAGTCAGTATAACTATCAAATATCCCAACTGGTACTTCTCAATTCATAATATAACAATTAAAGTATAAGGAAACAGGTCTACCATGCTCTCTCATAATATTATTCTTTGTAATGTATATATGATTGTAAATATAAAATATGTAACGAAGACTTTACTTTATAATTAAGAATCCCTGCATGCCACCTCATATATAATAGCATAGTAAATTGGAGAACACGATACCATTGGAAAAGAACTCCAATGATTAATTATAGATATTCATACCTAGCATACCATGTCAAGGGGTCCATGGTTTCTAGTGTTTGAATTAAATATA
>NW_027111099.1:5457-6438 GCF_000696795.3 Halyomorpha halys | reverse complement strand
ATGGCGCCCAATCGAATTTTCGAAAATTTTATTATTACCTAAGAAATGTACGTGTTATTATCTGATAGGAAGTAGTATTGAACTATTGAAGGTTGCCTTTTTTTTTTTTTTTATTTGAAACCAATATTTCGCCCTTATAAAGGCATTAATTTTTGTTCATGTAGGTTATAAGAGCACCAAATTAGCTTTCTTTATGTTTCTTTGAATTTTTTTTTCCATATTTCTTTGAAAAATAGTATTTCGAGTTTCGAGACGGTTATCAAACATGATTTGCTCTTTCATAAAACATTTTTTTTTTACTGAAATCCTCATTTTTTTATCCAATAAAAAATCATTTAATTGAATCAGTAATATTTTTTTTTTTATTTTTCAGAATAAGACTAATCGATTGGCATATAGTAACCATGAAAAAAATGTATACCTTCTGTGTGACAAGTGCTTAATTTTTTCAAAACCTTTTCTTTTTTTTCAGGGAAAAGTTAGAATAGTCTAGAATCTTCTCAGGAAAATCCTGAACATTTAGCGAAAAGCCCCTTTACGATCAGATGAACAGTATGAAAGCGCCTAAAATACAAACAGAATATATTGATTTTTGTATATTAGATAATTCATAAAAATGGAATATAAAATATTTACATATAGAGACTTTGTAATTTCTTTATTGTCTATTTCCTTGAAACTCGTTAATTATAATTTCCTTAATTGGATACTTCAAGTCCTTTAAATAATATTTTACAATGAAAAAAAATTCGTTTATAATATTCAGTTTAATTAGGCCATTGATACTCGTTTAAAGGAACATAAGATAAAAAAAAAAGAAGACTTTTTTTGTTCAAATATGATGAAATATCTTATCTATGCAATGAAATGATAATACTTTAAAATCATTTTGTTCTTGTCAATAATAATAAATTAGATTCATTTATCCTCCAACTTGGTCATTATCGAGGATAACCTATTAATTTATAGCTTTAATTACAA
>NW_027111099.1:2923-3246 GCF_000696795.3 Halyomorpha halys | reverse complement strand
CTGCTACAAAAATAATCATTAAGAGCAACTTACTAACGCATTGATTGTGGTTTAATTTTATCGAAGGTCTTTTTTTTGGTACTCTTAGATTAAAATGGGTTGGTACTACTAGTACTGGTACTGGTATTAGGTGGGGGGAACAAATCCGGCATGTGGCCTTAGTGGCCTTTTTTGCCAACCTCTGAGTTGCCGCCACGTACTAACCAAGGTGAGTGTCAAGATTCATTCTTCGGGACCGCCGAAAAATAAATATTAACTGCCTCAGGTGGGAATCTACCCCACATCGTTCTGAACCGTGTGCTCTGCGGCCGTCGCGTTCCTTG
>NW_027111099.1:0-1038 GCF_000696795.3 Halyomorpha halys | reverse complement strand
CCAAAAAATTATTTGTTGCAGTAGGGATGTTGTTCCTCTACTATTGAACCAAGATATTTTCATAATATAAAAATCATTTTTAACCTACTTTATCTGGGGCACAATTTTTTTTTTTTTTTTTTTCAGTAACTTTCACTGATTTGAAAGTTAAGGATTTTTTTTTCTTATCAATCCATTTTGCTATAATATGGGTAAACTATGAAGCAACGTTAGAATTCAACTCTCATTAGATATCACAAATCCATTCGTAGATGTGCAATTTTTCGTTATTTATAACACGTTTTCAATTATTAGAAATCAACCTATTTAGTATATCTTTTGTTTGAAGAATTTTGACATTTGTGACAGGTCCCCACTTCAGAGATGTTTCAGCTAAAAGATTAGTATTTTTGTTTTTTTCAATATTTAACAATTTTCTAGACCTACTTAGTGTTGAATCAAAATGTTTACGTTTATTGCAGAGTTAGATTTAAAATAATATTTTATGTTTTCAATTTTCAATTTTTTAACTGATCCTACTACAGAAATATGTCTAAAAATTTACTATTTTTTATGTTTATATTCCAGTTTTTTACTTCGGGGTCAATCTAAATTTTTAAATTTATAGCATAGTTAGTTCCTATGGGAACCTTTGATCTTTTAAATTTTCAAACTGGTCCCTCCACAGAGATATTGCAGCTGGGAAATTGGATAAACTAAAATAATAAAATAAAAAAATTTAAAAGGACCTTATTTGTAAATGGCACAATACTGAACACTAATGTTTTGTATAAAATAACTGTATACATCCGCTTATAAGCACAAAATAAATGAGGCTTAGAAACTCTTTATGAAATTAACCAGTGAAAGTATAATATTGTTTATTCTCGTTTGACAATTTTGACTGCATATTATACATAAACAGTATTTGTATTGGTATCGGTATTGCCTCAAGGCAATCGAAGAAATTACAAAGTACTAGGTATACATATACTTACCTGTATGTATGTATTCAATTACTTATTTCATCAAGGGGGGTACGGAAAAAAAACAAAGGTA
>NW_027111098.1:56275-56753 GCF_000696795.3 Halyomorpha halys | reverse complement strand
GTTAGATAGAACTCAGAGAGTTGACAGAATTAAGATATTTGAAAATCACCGCGTTCCGGAAATAGTAGTTACTTTACGACTGCTCATAGTGTTGAAGAAACATTGACTTTATCACTCTTATTCAGGATCATCCAGCGCCAGGGGATTAAACTCATCACTCGCTGAATGAAGTTTATGACAATAACGAAAAATGGACATTAGAAGTATAATGACCTTGTAATGCCGTACCATATTCAAGCTACAGACGAGTCTCAGACTAAAAACATACGTGAATTACGACGTTTCCGCAAAAGTGAATTCTTTTATGGCAGCAAACAGAGAAATTAGACTTTATCACTTTATGCGGGTCTACCCCCTGTAATGGAATTCAAACTATCATCCACTGAATGAAGTTGACGAAAATAACGAAACGTGGTCGTTACAACTATACTGACCTCGTGATAATTTACCAAACTTTTGAAGATGGGGAATTGGAGAA
>NW_027111098.1:46449-47588 GCF_000696795.3 Halyomorpha halys | reverse complement strand
TATTTTAAAATTACTGCGGCAGGTTATAGTGTTAAAGAAACATTGACTTTATCGCTCTTATTAAAGATCATCCAGCGTCAGGGGATTAAACTCAGCATCCACAGAATTAAGTTGACAACAATAACGAAAATTGGCCGTTACAACTATAATGACCTCGTGATAATTTACCATATTCAAGCTACAGACGAGTCTCAGAGTAAAAACATATGTGAATTACGACTTTTGCTCATATGAGAGTAATCTATGCAGAAAACAGTGTTACGGAGAAAAAGATCTTGTCACTCTCAACCCAGGCCGTCTACCTGTTATGGAGTTCAAATAACCAAGTTTTTTTGGAATTCAGTCCAACAAACAAAACATGCAGTAAGTATTGGATATGCCTCGCAAAAAGGTTCTATTCTCAAAAACTGCCAATCTTAAAAATTAAACGTTCTACAAAACCAAAATTACATACTTAAAACAGTTGTATACCGGAGATGTTACGTCATCTTTTTTGGTGAAATCAACCAAGCAGAAGTGCCACTTTATACCATCAATTTTACGCATATTTTTTTCCAAAACAGCTCTAATAATTTCGATTAAACTCGTTAAGTTAGTCGAAAAGTAAATGATTTTTAATATCAGCTAGCTCGTGACCTCATTGAAATAATTTGATATGGCTGAAATTTCAAAATGGCTTCTTCACCTCATTAAATTAAGCACTTTTAACATTGTTTGTTTAAAATAATTAACCATTTTTATTATCAGAGAAATAAAGGATGAATATAGACTATGAAAGGGTTTAATATTTCACTTGATGTTTAAATTTGATTCAGTCGATCTGTCAACTTGAAGGTTTATTTGAAAATTGGTATGGAAATATCTGTTATGAAAGAAGGGAGGATTCATTTTAACTCAAAATTAGGAGATAAATACCGCAGCAGATTTTTAAAAATAACACTCCTTTTTATATTAAAATAATTAAACACACTTGCCATCAACCCAGGACCACTCGACCTATGCACTCCCATTAAAAAGTCACAAATCAACATAAAAACATATCCCTACCACACCATATTCAAGCTAGAGACCACTTTCGCAGTAAACGTATATCGAATTACAAGGTATATGCGAAATTGAATTACGCAAAAACAAAATAA
>NW_027111098.1:42179-43531 GCF_000696795.3 Halyomorpha halys | reverse complement strand
AATTTAAAATTGATTTTGAAATACATACAATACAAAGTAAACATTAGTGTTTAGACGCCAAAATTATTAGAACAAGAAATTTCCCATACAACTCACCCGTCTAATTAGAGTCTATCGCCAAATTAACAGGAAAACAACTCTAGATAAATATCCTCCACCGAATATAGAAGATCTTTTTAGAAACATTAGGCAAGGCTGCCATCCTTAAGGCGATGGACCTCTGCTAAAGAGTCAAAACGTACAATCAAGACAAAAGGATGACAGCATTAGCTAAGAACCCTTAATAATAATGGTTGACTGTTGATCTACCCAAGACCCTACCTACCCCATCCCCAAATATTGTGTTTAACAATCGTCAGCTCTTGTATAATGCTGGCGTTCCTTGTGGAATAAAGGATAGAGGATTTTTTCATGTTTGGGCAGAAGGCTTATTTTGAAGGCGATCTCAAGAAATTGGCTCCTATTTGAACAAACGCATAAACATACACTTGGTTTCTGCTTGAGTTAGTCAACTGTTGAGTAACTCTTGTGGAGGACAAAATAGAAACATATCCGATTTCAGCGATACGAAAAGTGCACTTAAACGTAAATAAACTGTAGAATTGCAGGGGGAAAAAAACCTATTCATTGTCACAGAAATGGATAAAGATGATTTTCTTAGCGTAAAAAATATAAAGAAAAAAAATAAATTGGCTACTTATTATAGCTGTAGCAATTGAAACATGTTTTTAATAATACTTTAGAATGATTTGACTGAATCTTTTACATAGATGACAGGAAAAAATATGAAATCAAGGATGGTGCCCTCAAAATGCAGAGAATATAATATTTAGTGATTTAGTAACTATGTAGCAAAATGGAAAACAAATTTCCAATGGCAAAACTTACATTAAGAGTTACATGATAAGAAAATAAGATAATGAGTTGGTTTGACGTGCACCTGAATTAGCAATAATTATAAATAGTTTTCTTGCTTAAAGTAAAATTTAATTTATCAAAAATAAAAAACTAATAAACCCCTCTTTCAAGAATGTATATAACAAGTAATATGACCTGATAATGACATAATGATCAATTGTTTTGATTTAATGTGATATGCGATACTTAAAAGATTAAAAAATGTTTGCTAAAGTGAGATCAGAACTATTTTTTTTAAGTTAGATAATATTAAGCTGTATCGTAATCATCTTAGCAATCAAGAAGTTGTTTTAAAGATTCTTTTAAAAGCTTTTTTTTTTTTTGCATTGCAAAACATTACTAAAAACAAAAAGCGGCAACTAATTTAATTATTAAGATATTATTTATTGGCGAATGGAGTTAGCTCCATGCCAATTTATAAGAATAAAAAAAAA
>NW_027111098.1:41248-42129 GCF_000696795.3 Halyomorpha halys | reverse complement strand
TAACAAGTAACATGACTTGATAATGACGTTTTTAGTGGACGATTAGTTCCACTGAATATATCAGTTACAAAACAATTCTGAATAATTTTGTTATTTGATAATATCAAGCTGTATCGTAATATAATAATATTAAAATATGTAATTTTATTTCCTATCTCTCTCCCCCCCCCACCACTTCTAGAATGTATTTGTTTTCGTTATCTATTTAATAATGATGACTTTATATATCTATGGGATATATATAGTCTCCACTATTGTACAGAATAAAAAAAAGGATTCAATTACGCTTGAATTTTATACACAAAAGGTCAAAAACATACATTTTTCATTTGTTTGACATTGGTCTCCAAACAAATAAAAAAAAACCAAGGTTGATTGGTTTGCTAGCATTACACATTATGTTGCCTAATATCATTCTAAAGTTTTTAGTGGACAGTTAGTTCCACTGAATATACCAGTTACAAAACAATTCTGACTAACAATGTTATTTGTTAATCTTAATAATAACTGTATCGTGTACATTTTAGCATTCAATAAGTTGTTATAAAGATTCTTTTAAAACCTTTTTTGTAAGAGTTGTAAAACATTACTAATGAAAATAAAATCTCGAAACGGCAACTAATTTTCTTATTAAGATGATTAATGTTTTTGAGCTAACGAAATTTTTTTGTAAAGCTAAAATAGATTAAAAAATATATAAATATTCCCTAAAGTGAGATCAGAATAATCTTTAAAATTTCATATCACTGTGTTGCTTTTAATAAATATATATTTGTTTCCCTCCTATGATAACACCAAGGAAAGAGAGTTTACTATTTACTGGTTACAAGTACTAAGTGCGTTGTGTACATTTGGCCCAATTTTTATAAACTGCTCAAATG
>NW_027111098.1:37881-38192 GCF_000696795.3 Halyomorpha halys | reverse complement strand
TAAGTCAAACTAAGCAATCTTGTTATGCCGTATTTGATACAACTATTAGCACGGGTAAAAATGTTTTATATTATAAAACATTATATTAGTGATATATATGATATATTATTAGGTATTTTTAAACATATTTACAGGATTTATAATTCTAATCCTACGGTGTAATGTATATACAGCAAAATAATGAACTATAAGTTCACTAGTATCTAATCTTAATTATAATCTTATTCCCTTATTAAAGGGTACGTTGCATTTTTCTGGTTGTTAAACCTCGTCTTTGTTTATTTTTTTTTCTAAACTTCTTTATTGATAAA
>NW_027111098.1:34005-37269 GCF_000696795.3 Halyomorpha halys | reverse complement strand
ATTCCCTAACAGTAAAATATGTATGAGCCCAAATAAATTCAAACCATTGCTAGAAAAAATAAATTCAAATAAAATTAAGGCTTGAAACGATCCGTGCCGTACACTACAACTTTCTTATGGATGTTGATCCAATTTATTTTTTTTTTTCGATAATTAAGACTTTATAGCAATAATTTATTATTATAAATACTAAGGTTTATTGCTCTTATATGATCATAAATATACCAACACTACTATATATATTTTGATAAGGGTCTTCCATTAAGTAAATCTGTATCTGTGGGAGGATTGGGGGAGGAAAGCCCGACTTGGATGTTCGTGCACGAATCTGGGTGCCCTAATGTTCTGCCATCACGCAATCTCTTCCAACCACTATCAAGACCATTCACACGGATTGAATACTCCAGCAAACTCAAAAAAGTTAAGGCGACATAAAGTTATTTATTATTAAAATAAAAAATTATTTATTATCTACGAAGAAGAACAGTTACAAGAAATGATCCATATTATAATTATAAAAATGACTGCAATATCGCTATGTAAATAATTCACAAGAATCGAAATGTATAATGTATGTTACAGGAAAGCATCGAAATCTTTGTCGTGTTACTCAAGTGTTTCTCATGAGACACTAAACGTCGGTAGTTTATGAGTATACATAAATCATATACACTTTTTTTTTTGGGGGGGGGAGAGGGAGGGGGGTATCTGACAAGGGTGTCACCTACAGGAGACAAACAATATTGAAATGTGGATAACGACTTTACTTTTCAATACTTCATGTTTAAACGTCTAATTGCTCAAATTTCAGATGTTATAGGCTTATACGGATGTTATCTGAAAGGGTAAAGGCCTTAAGCCGGGTACAATTTCCACTAATAAGTTACCATCATGCTGTTCAAAATTGAAAAGTGGAACCATAAAAGTACTCAGGAGAGGAAAATGGAATCATCTCACGAAGAAGTAGAAGGTACAAGAAAGACCTTCCGATAAACGTCATACTTTTTCAGATTAAAAATTATTTATGGGCGAAGAATCATGAAATGATATAAAAAAGGACAACTAATAGTTTTTTGAGCGTATGATGAGGTTACCAGCAAGAATGAAATTTATTATAAACAAAACATGGATTTTTATGCAATAAATATATACATAATTTTTTTTTTCCCTATCAGCAAAAGGACAATATTACAAGTGTAGCGTGATGGATTATCGCAGGGAACCAACATCTGAGAATATATCTAACAAAAATCTCAGATTTTCATTTGATAACATCCAATTAATTCATAAATGATAAAATTTGTAGAATGTTGATTATTAATCTTTTGTCACTCAATTAGAGATGTTTTAAGTTTTCTTTTACATTCATTTTTAACATGTGTTCTTACGAATTAGATTTATCAATTATATAAATTAAAAATTTCACATTTTTTTCAGACGTTATGTTGCGAATATATAACACATATTCACTTCTGGTCCTTTGGTTCTAACTGTGAAATGTGGATGAATCCAAACACATACATATATTATAACAACAATCTTGATTGTATTATAATATCAAAAGAAGTAATTATGGTGTTGAGTGTCGTTCAATGGGTTAACTGCCCACCTTCAACGTTTGTTATTACTTAGCATTCCCATGTTTGAGCCCAAATAAATTCAAACCATTGCTAGAAAAAATAAATTCAAATAAAATTAAGGCCTGAAACGATCCGTGCAAAGGGATGCCGTACACTAACTACAACTTTCTTTCAATGGTTAAGTGAGATAAAACAGAAGTTCGTGATTTATCTGATCATCTTTTATCTAATGTCAATCCAAACTATTTTTTTTCGATAAGTAAAGCTTTATAGCTGGAATTCATAAGGTTTATTGCTCTGTACACTACTGCTCTTTCTAAGGTTAAGTGAGGTGAAATAGAAATGTTCGTCATTTATCTATTCATCTCCAAACTCAAACTAACATATCGATCGTCCAGAACAAATAAGGGGAGGAAGATGACCCGGAACCAGGTACAGACCTCAGGATGTGAGATATCCCGGCTACTGTTTCATCCTCCATGACCCCTAACCATTCTCTTCATTAAGAGGCAGCCAAGTAACGACCCGAATCACCGGTGCACACCCCACAGGCTTCTCCTATTTCTTAATGTTTGGATTCTCACGACACACTTCAATCATTGGGTAGAGGGGGAGGAGGATTCTAAAATTTAAGCTGCAGAAAACATTTTCAGCCATATTATGCAGAAATTCAAACAATTAATTATATATAATTTTTAAAAAATTCACATTTAAGTTAATTCCATGGTAAATCATGTTGCTCTATAAAAAAAAAAAAAATTAGTATTGGAAAAATAAACTTTGCGTTGAAAATAATGGAACTTAATCACAATAACGACTTTACTACGGATTTAAGAAAAAGGAGAGATGTTATTGGATGGCCACATTTATTTTACACAAAATTCAGAGAAAGCAAGCTGAAGTAATTCGGGACTTAGAACAACATGCTTTCCAATGTGACAGTTTGATTACATATTTTTACATTCACATATCCTAAAACTCTTGTAGACAAGATCTCAGAGGTTGAGTGTAGTACCTTGGGTAACAACTGAAATAAGCAAACAAATTTCTGTACGTAGACGAAGAAATTGCAAAGATTCTACTTCTAATATTTTGATCAAACGTATTTCAGATAATTAAAAGAAAAAATTTAGTGTATAATTAAAATAATTGTAAGGGCCACCCATAGCTCAGTGGTTAAGACACAGTCTTACCAATTTGATTTCTATTGGTGGTGCCGGTTCGAATCCGGCCTGGGACGTTGACTTTTTTCATTGAGCGGCGGTCCCACAAAATGAAGAACTTTGACCCCCAACCATGGTTAGGCAGTATAGGACTCCAATGGGAGTCTTGCCAAAAAAAAAAAAATTGTACTTTATAAAATAATTACAATTTATTTAAAAGACTAATCAGTTCCATAACTGATAAATAAGTACAGATTTTCATTTTAAATTGAAAAATTAAAGTATAACTATATAAACATATAAAATTAAGTCGAGACTAGTTTATTCGTTTCTTTATTTTATTTTATTTTTTTAAATGAAATTGGTTTAATGAAATCATTACGAGGAGAATAATACTATACGAGGGTTGAACCTTGCATAACTGGCAAGAAATAAATTTCTAAAATTTTTAGCAATTCCTAAAGTAGGCGAAGAAATTACATGTTATAACATTTTGATCAAAAGTAGTTCAATTAAAAGAA
>NW_027111098.1:31382-33505 GCF_000696795.3 Halyomorpha halys | reverse complement strand
ATTTTCTGTAAGTAGGCAAAAAAAAAAAAAGCTGTTAATGTGACTACTCAATTATTGAGTTCAAGTCACAAGAAACACATGACGGAGGAATCAGGAAATTTAAAAACAGATTTAAAAAGAAATGTCCTAAGCTTCAGGAAAAGTAAGCAAAGGTATTTCGAGACTTAGAACGATATGCTCTGCAATAGGACAGATTTATTACATATTTTTACTTTGAAGTATCCTTGTTGTAAGCAAGCCCTCAGAGATTGAGGATAGAACCTTGTGTAACAACAGAAAACAAGAAAAAAATATGTAGGAGAAGAAACTACATGTTAATGGATGGCCACACTTAATTGAAAAAAAATATGAATAATAAATAATAGAAATGATTCTATTTTCAAGGCAATCCCTCAGGTGGAGAGTTGAGTAGTTTGGCGCGAGGTATTGCGCTACTTATCCAAATATTTTAGGTCATCTCTAAGAATGATAGTCGTATCCACCTTCCTCAAATAATAAAATGTATTTTCAGTAAGTAGGCAACAAAAACTGTTAATATGACTACTCAATTATTGAGTTCAAGTCACAAGAAACACATGACGGAGGAATCAGGAAATTTAAAAATAGATTAAAAATAAAAGTCCTAAGCTTCAGGAAAAGTAAGCAAAGGTATTTCGAGACTTAGAACGATATGCTCTGCAATGGGACAGATTTATTACATATTTTTACATTCATGTATCCTACTGTTGTGGGAAAGCCCTCGGAGGTTCGGGGTCAACCCTTGTGTAAAAAGAGAAATGAATAAAAAAAATTATATATAGGAGATGAAATTACATGTTAATGTTTTAGGTCATCTCTAAGAATGACTGTCGTATCCACCTTCATCAAATAATGAAATATATTTTTTGTAAGTAGCCAAGAGTCGAACCTTGCGTAACAACTGATATCAATAAAAAACGTTTGTATTTAAGCAAACAAATTAGATCTTAATAGATGGCCACACTTATTATACGATAAATTAAAATTACACTTAATAGAAAAAATTCTGACATCTTGATTTCGTAGGCGAGTTGAGATATTTCACTTTGCTGATGATTTATTATTAGAAATATTACAACGTAATAAAATATACGGAATATATTTTCAATCACAATTTGCGTCAACAACTCAATTATTAGAAATCGGTTAAATAATTGAGAAAGAGTTTATCGTTTAAGATCGTGTGAATTAAGAAATATTCATGCAATTTCTGACTCTTCTTCCACATGATTCAGGTCTTCTGCAAGGATATACAGAAACCTTTTCCTAGCAAGGGAATATTTGTTACCTGCGCAGTTCAGGGAGTTTCGATTAAATTTGGTTCAAGTTGAAGGAAACACATAAAGTAAAACTGATTATATCTTTTTAATGTCACAAATACGTTTCATGACAATAGTTTCAGTTGCTGTATATATGATCATGTAACTATATTAATGGAAGACCACGCCTATTTAGCACAAAATACAAGCCAATCTCTCAGGTTACCTACCATCCATCGAACGGCGAGTAGTTTGGTACGAGGTATTGTCTTGCTTATCCTGATATTGTAGGTGATCTCTAAGAATGAGAGTCTTACCCACCTTCATCAAATAATGAAATATATTTTCTGTGAGTATGCAAAAAAACTGTTAATATGACTACTCAGTTATTGAGTTCAAATCACAGGAAACACATGGCGGCGGAATCAGGAAATTTATGCTGCGGTAAACAGAGACTTAGAACGAGATTATTTTTATCATTATGCATTACGCATTGTAGGCAAGCTCTCAGAGGTTCAGGGTCGAACCTTGCGTAACAACTGACATAAATAAAAAACGTTTGTGTTAAAGCGAACAAATTACATCTTAATAGATGGACAAACTTATTTTACGATAAATTAAAATGACACTTAATGGAAAAAATCTGACATCTTCATTTCGTAGGCGAGTAGAGCAATTTCACTTTCATCAAATGAAGAAATGTTTTATGTAAGTAGACCAAAAAAACATATAAATTACGCTCCACAATTATTGAGCTTAAGACACAGCAAACGCATGAAGGCATTATCAGGAAATGTTCGCTGCAGTAAACAAGTTAATTTTCATCATTATGCATTATGAGTTCTA
>NW_027111098.1:31004-31266 GCF_000696795.3 Halyomorpha halys | reverse complement strand
AGCTACTCATGTAAGCATAGACATTCGAATCAAACCTTCGCGATACTGCCGTGCGGAGGCCAGGAAGGAACAAGTTTAATTTAAATATTAAAATTGTTGTAGTCAAAGGAGACATTGAACTCATAGCCAAAGAGTTGGACTAAAAAATGAACTGTCACCAATCTCATCACCAAGGATATATTATGCGTGTTTGTCGTGTAAATAGTCAAAGTGATTATAATAAAATGAGAATATAATAAAATTTTATAATACAGAACACATA
>NW_027111098.1:26532-30954 GCF_000696795.3 Halyomorpha halys | reverse complement strand
AGAAATTACATCTTATTGGATGGCCGCAGTTATTTTATGCTAAATAGAGTCGACAATGAATATAGAAAAATTCTAATTTTAATGCGATATATGAATTTTCAAGGGATTACAAATACTTTACACGCATGCAAGCATTATCAGGAAGAGTAAGCAAAAGTATTTCGAGACTTAGAACGATATGCCCTGCAATGGGACAGATTTAATCATTTATTCAATCATTACGAGGAGAATAATGCTATGGGTACTCCAGGGCTTTCATACCTTCATAAAAAGCTGGAATTTAGAAATTAGAGAGCTTTCATCGACCGTATCTACCCACTTTAAGCATTGTTCTGAATTACGTTCAAAACAGAAGGAAGATACTTTAGTTAGGTATCATTGAAGTACTTTGTTACTGTCCATGTAATGGAGATTAGTTGAGGTCTGGTAGCTAACGTAGCTACGTAATGTAGCTAACGCAGGACGGCAAAGTAAGCTATAGTAATTCCAGACTTAAAATAGAAAAACGATATGATCTGCGATAGGATCATTTTATTATATATTTTTACATTCATGTATACCACTGTTCTAGGCAAGCCCTCAGAGGTTGAGGGTCTAACTTTGTGTAAAAACTGAAATGAATAAAAAATTATATGTAGGCGAAGAAATTATAGGCTAATGGAAGGCCAAACTTGAATGACAATTAACAGAAATGATTCTATTTTCAATGCAATCTCTCAGGTTGAGAGCCGTTCCATCCCCTTCCATCGGAGAGTGTAGTAGTTTGGCGCAAGGTATTGTGCTACTTATACCAACATTGTAGGTGATATCAAACAATGAGATATGTCCTAACCTTCATCAAATAGTGCAATATATTTTCAGTAAGTAGGCCAAACAACTAATAATATGGCTACTCAACTATGCAGTTTACGTAACAGTAAACGCATGACAGAAGCATGTACGCTGCAGTAAACTGAGATTTGAAAAAATTATTTTTTTCTTATGCATTACGTGTTGTAGGCAAGATAATTTGGGAAATAGCACCCGAGTAGTTCTCTTTATTCATAATTAAAGCATTTAAGTAAAAACAAAATCATTTAATACAAATTGAGCTCCAGTATCCTCACTAATCCCAATGTTGAAGGCGATCTCACACCTTGATAGTCGTAACCACAATAAAAATAAATGCAAAATATTTTCTGCAAATAGAAGAAAAAAATATGGTAATATGGCTATTCATTTATTGAGTTTAGGTCATAGAAAACGCATAACAGCCGCATCAGAAAATTTATGCAGCCGTAAAAAGAGATTTGGAACGGGATAATTCTCGTCATTATGCATTACACAATGCAGTCAAGCCCTCAGAGTTTGAGGGTTGAAGCTTGCTTAACAAAAGAAATGAAAAAACTACCTTTTAAATGCAGGCAATTAAATTACATGTTATTGGAAGGCTGTATATATCTTACGATACATTTAAACGATACAGAACAGAAAAGATTCTACTTCTAGTTGTCATCGTGATGTAGACGAGTGAGCAGTTTGGCGCGAGGTAACCACTTATTCCTATGTTACATGTGGTCTCACTAATCCCAAGGTAGAAGGCGAACTCAAACCTAGAGAGTCCTAATCAAAATAATATAAATTCCAAATTTTTTTTCTGCAAATATAAGAAAAAAAACGTGGTAATATGGCTACTACTCATGAGTTCAGGTCATAAAAAACGCGTAACAGCAGCATCAGAAAATTTATGCAGCCGTAAACAGAGGTTTGGTACGAGATTATTCTCGTCATTATGCATTACACATTGTAGTCAAGCCCTCAGAGGTTGAGTGTCGAAGGTTGCGTAGCAACAGAAATGAAAAAAATACCTTTTATATGCAGGCAATGAAATTACATTTCATTATTACGCTACATTCAAACGTAGACAGTTAATCGAAATGATATATATAAGTAGACCAACAAAAAAACATGTTAATTACGCTACGCAATTATTGAGTTAAAGTCACAGCAAACGCATGAAGGCATTATCAGGATTGTTCGCTGCAGTAAACGCAGTCGAAGAAAATAACTTTCATCATTATGCATTATGCGTTCTAGGTGAGCTAGTGTTGAGGGTTGAACCTAGCATAAAAACGAAAATGAAAAATAAATTAAATGTAGATTAAGAAATTACATGTTATTTGCTGGCCACATTATAATATATCTCGAATATATTTTCTACGAATATCTTCTTCTAACGCCAGTTTCTTTTTCGTTTTTTTGAGGCAATAGTTTTGCTTGCATATATACAATGCTTGTGCTATATACAATGCTACTGTATATATATATAGTCATGTAACTATTTTTATGAGTCGAACCTTGGGTAACAACGAAAATTAAAAAAAACGTTTTTTGTAATTAGGGAATGAGATTACATGTGATTGGATGACCACACTTATTTTGTGCAAAATTCAATTGATAATTAATAAAAAAAATTATAACTTAAATGCCAAATATCAATCTTCATGGGATTACAAAACTTTTTTTTAAAATGAAATACAAAATTTGGGAAATAGCTCCCGAATAGTTCGAAATCATATAGATTTAGTGCACTTAAATCTATTATTCATTTTATATGATTTGAAAAAATGAAGGTAGAACTTTGCATAAAACCGGAACTGAAAAAAAAAGAGAAATGGGGAGGAATGAGGGAGAAGAAATTACATGTTATTAGATGGCCGGACATATCATAGCAACATACAAATGATATTTAATAGAAAAAACTACTTCTTGCGTCTTTGTGATGTGGCACAGTATCAACTTACTTATCCCAATGTTTTATGCGATCTCTAAAGTTGTGAGCTGCACCCACATTCCACAAAAACGATTTTTTTTTAAAACATGTACAAAACATGTTAATATTGGAAAGGGAGAGGGGGAAAAAATCATTTCCTCCTAACAAATTTCTAATATTAATTAATTAATATCTTAATCGTGTAGATGATAAAATGTTTAATCTCAAACAGCATAAATTCAAACATTCAAAGTCTTGAAGAACCTTGTTACTGTCCAGAAATCGAAACTTGTTGAGTTGTAGTTATGACTGACGTATGAAAGAACATCAGGAAAAGTATGCAAAGGTATTTCGAGACTTAGAGAACGATATGCCTTGCAATGCCTCAGTCTTTCATTACATATTTTTACATTCATGTATCCTAGTGCTGTAAGAAGCCCTGAGAGTTTGAGGGTCTAATGTTGTATAACAACTAAAATAAATAAAAAAATTATATGAAGGAGATGAAACTACATGTTAATGGATGGCCATACTTAATTGAAGCAAAGCCCGAAAGATAATAAATAGTAATAATTCTATTTTCAAGGCAATCCCTCAGGTGGAGAGCACTACCTTCGCAGTTAGGCGCGAGGAATTGCGCCACTTATCCCAATATTTTAGGTCATCTCTAAGAATTACAGTCGTATCCACCTTCATCAAATAATGAAATATAATTTCTGTAAGAAGGCAAAATAACTGTTAATATGGCTACTCAATTATTGAGTTCCAGTTACAGCAAACACTTGACGACGAACAAAAACAGCGAATATTCTAGTTAATTTTTTTTATTTTTTTTTTAAATTGTATCAATTGTAAATCCAAACTATAATTCCATAAATATTTTTAATTAACTCGAGACTAGTTAATATGTATATATATATGATCATCATGTCATCGTGATGTAGACGAGTGAGGAGTTTGGCGCGAGGTAACCACTTACTAATTCCTATGTTATATGTGATCTCACTAATCCCAATGTAGAAGGCGATCTCACAGCTTGAGAATCGTAACCACAATTAAAAAAATGCATAATTTTTCTGCAAAGAGCGTTTATTTTTATGATGATGCATTATGCGTTGTAGGCAAGTACTCAGAGGTAGAGGGTCGAACCTTGCATAACAACTGACATGAATAAAAAACTTTTGTGTGTAAACGAAGAAATTGCATCTTAATAGATGGACACACTTGGTTTGCGATAAGTATTGACATGTTATTTACATTTTATTGCATTGATGTGGTACCCAATTAATAAATAAAAATAATTGGCTGTATTTTGATTTGTAATTTTTGTTTATTATGAATTTTGACCATCTGTGCTCTTAGGGTAGGTTTGACTATTGCTATGCTACCGGATGAAAAAGCAGCATTTAGCAAAGGAATTTGCATCGAACATATCTGCTCACTTTTAACATCGAAGAGAATTATGATATGATATATTTGTAACTCAAAAGTGTTTCAATCAAGTTCTTACGATTGTAATTAAATTTTGTTTATTTATGCACAACATAACTACGAAATGTCAGCAGAATGAACATCCAGAATCACATACCGGATGAAAAAGCAACATTACATAAATTGCACAACATAAATACGAAACGTCAGTTGACACTTTAAGGAAACAATCAAATAAG
>NW_027111098.1:26128-26343 GCF_000696795.3 Halyomorpha halys | reverse complement strand
CAATGTAGGCAAGCCCTAAGAGGTTGGTGGCAGAACTTTGCATAACAACGGAAATAAAAAAAAAAAAACTTTTGTATGTAGTCGAAGAGATGACATTTTATTGGAAGGCCGCATACTAATAATATGGCTCCTCAATTAGGCAGTGCACGTAATAGTAAACGGATGACAGAAGCATGTACGCTGCAGTAAACCAAGATTTGAAAAAATAATTTTTT
>NW_027111098.1:25599-26078 GCF_000696795.3 Halyomorpha halys | reverse complement strand
ATTGTAAGTAAATTTTGTTTATTTATGCACAACAAAATTACGAAATGTCAGCAGAGTGGACATCCAGGATCACAAACCGGATTAAAAAGCAGCATTTAGAAATGGAATTTGCATCGAACATATCTGCTAACTTTTAGCATCGGAGAGAAAAAAAAAAAAAAAACAGCATTTAGCAATGCACTTTGCAGCGACCATATCTACCCACTTTTAGCATAAATGGGAATAATAATATGATATAATTGAAACTCAAGAGTGTTTCAAGGAACTCTTTACGATTGTAATTAAATATTGTTTGTTTAGGCACAACATAAATAGGAAACGTCAGCAGAGTGGACATCCATAATCACATACCGGATGAAAAAGCTGGATTTAGCAATGGAATATGCATCGAACATATCTGCCCACTTTTAGCATCGAAGGGAATTATGATATTATATCATTGTAACTGAAGAGTGTGGGAATGAAGTCGTTACAATTGT
>NW_027111098.1:24599-25549 GCF_000696795.3 Halyomorpha halys | reverse complement strand
AAATAAAAAAACGTTTTTTGTAATTAGGAGAAGAAATTACATGTGATTGGATGACCACACTTATTTTATGCAAAATTCAATTGATAATTAATTAAAAAATATATAATTTTAATGCGAAATATGAATTTTCATGGGATTACAAAAAAATTTTTTTTATAAAATACATAATTTGGGAAATAGCTCTCAAATAGTTCGAAATCATTTAAAATTAGTGCTTTAAAAAATGATAAAAAAAAAATGTTCTAAGCGAGGTAACCACTTACTTATTCCTATGTTATATGTAATCTCACTAATCCCAATGTAGAAGGCGATCTCAAAGCTTGAGAGTCGTAACCACGATAAAAAAAAATGCAAATGATTTTCTGCCAATAGAAGAAAAAACCATGTTAATACGGCCATTCAATTATTTAGTACAAAGTCACAGCAAACACATGACGGCGGAATCAGGAAATTTATGCTGCGGTAAACAGATATTATGAAAGCACTTATTTTTATCATGATGCATTATGCGTTGTAGGCAAATTCTCAGAGGTAGAGGGTCGAACCTTAGGTAACAACTGACATGAATAAAAAACTTTTGTGTGTAAGCGAAGAAATTGTATCTTAATAGATGGACACAATTATTTTGCGATAAATTAAAATGAAACTTAATCAAAAAGATTTTGATCTCTTGATTTTCAAATCGAGCTGAGCAGTTTGGCGCGATGTATCCAGTTTCACTTTCACCAAATGAAGAAATGTTCTATGTAAGTAGGCCAACAAAAAAGCATGTTAATTACGCTACACAATTATTTAGTTAAAGTGACACAAAACGCATGAAGGCATTATCAGGATTGTTCGCTGCAGTAAACGCAGTTTATTCAACTTATACCAACATTGTACGTGATCTCAAACAATGAGATTTGTCCAAACCTTCATCAAATAGTGAAATATATTTTCAGTAGTTAGGC
>NW_027111098.1:22878-23710 GCF_000696795.3 Halyomorpha halys | reverse complement strand
TGAGAGTCGTAACCACAATAAAAAAAAAATGCAAAATATTTTCTGCAAATAGAAGAAAAAACCATGTTAATAAGGCCACTCAATAATTGAGAAAAAGTTACGGAAGGAAATTTAAGCTGCGGTAAACAGATATTTTGAACGCCTTTATTTTTATCATGATGCATTATGCGTTGTAGGCAAGTTCTCAGAGGTAGAGGGTCGAACCTTTCGTAACAACTGACATGAATAAAAAACTTTTGTGTGTAAGGGAAGAAATTGCATCTTAATAGGTGGACACACTTATTTTGCTATAAATTAAAATGACAGTTAATCAAAAAGATTCTGATCTCTTGATTTTCAAGGCGAGTTGAGCAGTTTGGCGTGATGTATCCACTTACTTATCCCAATGTTGTACGTCATCTCCAAGGATGAGACTTGTACCCACTATCACTTTCATCAAATGAAGAAATGTTTTATATAAGTAGGTCAACAAAAGAACATGTTAATTGTGCAACGCAATTATTGAGTTAAAGTAACAGAAATCGCTTGAAATGCCTTCAATCCGGATCAGGATTGTCCAGGGTGATTCAATCAAATTTAGTTCAAGTTACAGAAAACGCATGAAGTTAAAGTAATTACATGTTTTTAAATATATCACAAATATCTTTTAAAATCTTTTTTAATTGTCATGTTATTACAAATAATAATTTCTTTGTCATTTCCTAGGCAATAGTTTCAACTGCTTTATGTTTGATAATGTAACTATTAATGGCAGACCACACCTATTTGGCGTAAAATTCAGTTAAAACAACTGTTAATTATATGTTAATGGATGGCTATACTTAATTGAAGC
>NW_027111098.1:16197-21624 GCF_000696795.3 Halyomorpha halys | reverse complement strand
GTTATAGAGGGCTTGCTATCAATTAGTAATTGACAATCTCTTAAAATAATTAGAAATGATTCTAATTTTAAGGCGATCTGATAGGTTGAGAACTGTTTCACTTTCAGCAGAAATGTGAAATAGGTATTTTCAGAGGAATAAAATTTTTTGATATATACATAATTGGGAAGAGAGCTTCCTAACAGACAAATTTTTTATAATTAAAGCACATAAATAAAAATAAAATCTTTTATTATAAAATGAGAATATAATAAAATTTTATTATACAGAACACATATAGGAAATGTCAGATTACTCTTTAAGGAGCAATCAAATAGCATCAAATTTATTCTACTAACTTTTAAAAAAAGGTAACGTCAATCTGATAATTACAGAGGTATATCATATAGCAATGGACTTTGCAACGACCATATCTACCCACTTTTAGCATAGATGGGAATTATGATATGATATAATTGCAACTCAAGTGTGTTTCAAGGAACTCGTTACGATTGTAATTAAATTTTGTTTATTTATGCACTACATAAATACAAAACGTCAGTTGACACTTTAAGGAAACAATCGAAAAGGGACCATCTTTGTTTTTCTTCTTTTTTATAAAAACATAATGTCGATAATTACTGAGGTATACCCCTATTGAATACATTTGCTAAATTATTTGCCAGCATCATTCCCAGGAGTTAAGGTCACAGAGCAAACGTATGACGGCAGCATAAGGAAATTTATGTTGAGGAGAACAGAGTCATAATCCATAAGGCAACGTAGGCAAGCCCTAAGAGGTTGGTGGCAGAACTTTGCATAACAACGGAAATGAAAAAACAAACTTTTGTATGTAGTCGAAGAAATCACATGTTATTGGAAGGCCGTCTATATCTTACGCTACATTCAATCGATACAGAACAGAAAAGATTCTACTTCTGGTTGTCACTGTGACGTAGACGAGTGAGCAGTTTGGCGCGAGGTAATCACTTACTAATTCCTATGTTATATGTGACCTCACTAATGCCAATGTTGGAGGCGATCTCACAGCTTGAGAGTCTTAACCACAATAAAAATAAATGCAAAATATTTTCTACAAATAGAAAAAAAAAATGTTCTCAGAGACAGAGGGTCTACTAAAAAACTTCAGTGTGTAAGTGAAGAAATTGCATCTTAATAGATGGACACACTTAGTTTGCGATAAATTAAAATGACATTTAATCGAAAAGATTCCAACCTCTAGATTTTCAAGGCAAGTTTGAGCAGTTTGGCGTGATGTATCCACTTACTTATCCCAATGTTGTATGTCATATCTTAGCATGAAACTTGAACCCACTTTCACTTTCATCAAATGAAGAAATGTTTTATGTTTGTATGCCAACAAAAAAGCATGTTAATTACGCTACACAATTATTGAGTTAGAGACAAAAAAGGCATGAAGACATTATCAGGATTGTTCGCTGCAGTAAACGCAGTCGAACAAGATCATTATCATCATTATGCATTATGCGTTCTAGATAAACCCTCAGGGGATGAGGGCCGAACCTAGCAAAAAACGGAAATGAAAAAAAAATTTAGATTAAGAAATTACATTTTATTTGCTGGCCATACTAATTTTATTGTGTTGTTTGGAATTACGTTATAAACAGAAGCAAGATACATAGTGCGAATAAATCGATCTCAAAAAAGCTATTGATTCCTTTAGACAAGGGCATCTATGGAGATCACTTAATCTAGGAATCGGAAAAAAACGTAACTGGATTGTAAAGATTATTAGGACAATGCCTCATCTCAAACTTCGGTGAATGAACAACTTTATAACGTCATTGTCATTACCATAGAGCTCTTACAAGGCGAAAGTATGAGTGTAATCCACTGTTTGCTATTTATCTCCCACATAGTCCAATACCATCGTGAAAAAGGAGCTACTCATGTAAGCATAGACGTTCGAAGCAAACCATCGCGATACTGCCGTGCGGAGGCCAGGAAGGCGCAAGGTTAATTTAAATATTACAATTGCAGTAGTCAAAGGAGACATTGAACTCATAGCCAAAGTGTAGGACTAAAAAATGAACTGTCACCAATCTCATCACCGAGGATATATTATGCGTGTTTGTCGTGTAAATAGTCAAAGTGATTATGTAAGTTCTAATACTCCTTCCACGTGTTCCAAGTATTCAACAAGAAAACTTTGTTGGTCATTTTTCCAGGCAATAGTTTCAGCTGCTGAATATGATCATGTAACTATATTAATGGCAGACCACACCTATTTGGCGTAAAATTCAATTAAAAACTGTTAATTACATGTTAATGGATGACCATACTTCATTGATGCTAAGCCCGAATGATAATTAATCATCTCTAAGAATGACATAATGAAATATATTTTCTGTAAGTAGAAAAATAACTGTTAATATGGCCACTCAATTATTGAATTCCAGTTACAGCAAACACTTGACGACCAACAAAAACAGGGAATATTCTAGTTAATTTGTTTTTTGTTTTTTTTTAAATTGTATTAATTGTAAATCCAAATCCCAAATTATTTAAGTAAATAAGTAAGTAAATCCCATAAATATTTTTAATTAACTCGAGACTAGTTAATATTTATATATATATACATACTTTTTGTTTTTAAGAAATTTATTTATTGGAATTATTACGAAGAGAAAAATGCTAAGGGTACTCCAGGGCTTTCAATTCTTCAGAAAAAGCTGGAATTTAGAAATTAGAGAGCTCTCATCGACCATATCTACCCACTTTAAGCATTGTTCTGAATTACGTTCAAAACAGAAAGAAGATACTTTAGTTTTGTATCATTGAAGCACTTTGTTACTGTCCATGTAATCGAGGTTAGTTGAGGTCTAGATATAGCTAACGCAGGACGGCAAAGTAAGCTATAGTAATTCCAGACTCAGAACGGAACGATATGATCTGCGATAGGACCATTTTATTACATATTTTTACATTCATGTATCCCACTGTTCTAGGCAAGCCCTCAGAGGTTGAGGGTCGAACCTCGTGTAACAACTGAAATGAATAAAAAATTATATGTAGGCAAAGAAATTACATGTTAATGGAAGGCCAAACTCGAATGACAATTAACAGAAATGATTCAAATTTCAAGGCAAACTCTCAGGTTGAGAGCCGTACCATCCCCTTCGATCGAAGAGTTGAGCAGTTTGCGCAACGTATTGTCCTACTTATACCAACATTGTAAGTGATCTCAAACAATGAGATTTGTCCAAACCTTTATCAAATAGTGAAATATATTTCCAGTATGTAGGCCAAAAATCTGTTAATATGGCTCCTCAATTATGCAGTTTACGTAACAGTAAACGCATGACGGTAGCATGGAGCTTCAGTAAACCGAAGTTTGAAAAAAATCATTTTTTTATTATGCATTACGTGTTGTAGGCAAGATAATTTGGAAATAGCACCCGAGTAGTTCTATTTATTCATAATTAAAGCATTTAAATTAAAACCAAATCATGTAAGATAAAATGAGCTCCAGTATCCTCACTAATCCCAATGTTGAAGGCGATCTCACACGTTGATAGTCGTAACCACAAAACAAAAAATGCAAAATATTTTCAGTAAATAGAAGAAAAAAAAATAATAATATGGCTACTCATTTATTGAGTTTAGGTCACAGAAAAGGCTTAACAGCAGCATCAGAAAATTTATGCAGCCGCAAAAAGAGATTTGGAACGGGATTATTCACGTCATTATGCATTACACAATGTAATCAAGACCTAAGAGGTTGAGGGACGAAGCTTGCGTAACAACAGAAATGAAGAAATTACTTTTTGTATGCAGGAAATGAAATCAAATGTTGTAGGAAGGCCGTATATATCTTACGCTACATTCAAACGATACACAACAGGAAAGATTCTACTTCCTGTTGTCATCGTGATGTAGACGAGTGAGGAGTTTGGAAACGTCAGTTGACACTTTAAAGAAACAATCAAAAATCAAAAGATGGTCCTTTATTGTTCTTTTTTTTTATAAAAACATAATGTCGATAATTACTGGGATATACCCCTATTGAATACGTTGGCTAAATTATTTGCCAGCATCATTACGAGGAGTTTAGGTCACAGAGCAAACGTATGACGGCAGCATAAGGAAATTTATGTTGAGGAGAACAGAGTCATAATGCATAAGGCAATGTAGGCAAGCACTAAGAGGTTGATGGCAGAACTTTGCATAACAACGGAAATGAAAAAAAACAAACTTTTGTATGTAGTCGAAGAAATCACATGATATTGGAAGGCCGTCTTACGCAACATTAAAATTATACTGAACAGAAAAGATTCTACTTCTAGTTGTCATTGTGATGTTGCAATGTTATATGTGGTCTCACTAATCCCAATGTTGGATTAGCTCACAGCTTGAGAGTCTTTACCACAATAAAAATAAATGCAAAATATTTTCTCCAAATAGAAGAAAAAAACATGTTAATAAGGCTACTCATTTATTGACTTTATGTCACAGAAAACGCTCCAGAGCAGCACCAGAAAATTTACGCAGCCATAAAAAGATATTTGGAACGGGATTATTTTTATCATCATGCCTTATGCCTTGTAGGAAAGTGTGTAAGCAAAGAAATTGCATCTTAATAGAAATTATATATGTAAGTAGGCCAACAAAAAGACATGTTAATTACGCTACGCAATTATTGAGTTAAAGTTACAGAAAACGCATGAAGGCATTATCAGGATAGTTCGTTGCAGTAAACACAGTCGAAAAGATCATTTTCATCATTATGCATTATGCGTTCTAGGTGAGCTCTACGGTGTTGAGGTTCAAACCTAGCATAAAAACAGAAATGAAAAAAAAATTGAATTTAGATTTAGATTTAGAAATTACATGTTATTTGCTGGCCCCACTACAATATATCTCGAATATATTTTCTAGGGATATCTTTCTTAATTATTATCTTCTTCCAACGCCAGTTTCTTTATCATTTTTTCGAGGCAATAGTTTTAGCTGCTGTATATATGATCATGTAACTATTATCTATATCAGTTCACAGATCTTTTTTATCATTATTAGCGTTGTAGGCAAAATCCCCTTGTGTTGTGCTAGTTGTGCCTACTTTCAATAAAAGTGAAAAAATAGTTTATGTATGTAGGACAAAAAAAATAACATGTTGATACGGCTACTCATTTATCGATTTAAAGTCACATTAACAGCATGACGGCAGCATAAGCAAATGTACACTACGGTAATTTGCGATATAAAACGATATAATTTTTATCATTATGCATTATGCGTTCTAGGAAAGCTCTCAGAGTTTGAGTGTGGAACCTTGCTTAACAACTGAATTGATAAAAAATCTTTTCTATGTAGGCGAAGTAATTTCATTTTTTTTTGATGAACACACTTATTTTATGAAAAATTCGAATGATAATAATTAGAAAAGATTCTAATTTTAAGGCGATC
>NW_027111098.1:11100-11324 GCF_000696795.3 Halyomorpha halys | reverse complement strand
ACGCCTATAAAAAAAAGGTGAAACCAAGGTGTACAACTGATCACATAGTTTAGTAGGACGAGCTCAGGAAAATTTATTAATTAGGAGTATTTTTTTTTTTTTATTGTTCCTCCGAAAAAGTGGTTAATTAGAGAAGAAATTGATAGTGGTGGAATTTAATTAACGAGTAGAACGTTAACCAAGGGGGAATTGCATTGTTAGTTAAAAATGAAGAAGCATGAGGA
>NW_027111098.1:9873-10785 GCF_000696795.3 Halyomorpha halys | reverse complement strand
TTTTATTGAGTGGACATCTAGAATCTCATACCTGATGAAAAAGCAGTACTTTGCAATGGAATTTGCATCGAGGGTTGACAATTTGCAGGAGTCCAGGTATATTTATACCGATATGGTAAACTTTTGCTGGACCCGAACATTGTTAAGGAAATTACTGATTTGCCTTCGCCTAAAACTGCAATGAATTGCAACGTTTCTCGGATATAGTAGCGAATGACATTGAAAGTTTATTCCCGACCTATTTAAAAATTTAGAGCCTAATTAAATCAGGTTTAATAAATTCGTGTTAGAGCAGGAAGAAGGAGGTTGGAGTTCAGTTCAATTCACTTTAAGAACACTGAGTACAGCAGATCGACAGACAGTACGCCTAAGTGAAGAAGGTGGCTCTACGGTGGACCTAGTGTGAAAGGTTCACTTGGCGTTTCATTCACATTGTGTAGGGATAATGAATGATTAGTCTAATTGTTAGGAGATAAACCCATACATGATTAGCTGCAATAATCCAGCGCTTTAAGATGGGGTCATTTAGACTTGAATACACCATGGCATACGTCGTTACATCACAATATCTCATAGTTGCTGAAGAATTAACAAGAAATGTCGGTCATGATATTCAGTCGAATGATCTGATAAAAAGATATATTTTTTAAAATAGTTCTGACGTTATATGTTTGAGATTATATTTTGTGTTCACTCTGGTATTGTTTAAAGAAACTTTTTTTTCCGTATAGATGCCAATACATAAAAAATGGGAATAACCAATTAAAAGGTTCAGTGAAAATTTTAACGAAGCTGTCAAACTAATTGAAACAAACTGACTATCTGTTTGCATCCTGTACTGATGTTCAAAATGTTTTGTTCCTCTTCTAAAGTTTAAAATTAAATCTTTAAATTTATTATAATTATTATTTT
>NW_027111098.1:3617-4023 GCF_000696795.3 Halyomorpha halys | reverse complement strand
GTAGGGTGCACGTCTTAGGAAGTAACCAGAGGATGACATGGAAAGACTCTAATTAGAGCAGCATAGGAAATCGACTGGCAACAGTAAATGAAGATTTAAAAAAAAAAAAAAATGATTGTGAGCCAAAAAATTCAATTACCTCGGCTCCACAATAACTTCCATAAATGATTAATTCACTGAAATAGACCATCCTATAACTAAGGGCAAACAAAAAGGCTTATTCTTTCGGTCAAAAATACTGATATACTCAAAAATCTCTAAAAATCTTATGTACATGATAAATCCAACTCTGATATACGGCTGTGAGACAAGGGCTCGCCTGTTACCTGTTAACCTTAGAAAGCAGAATCGAGAGATTTTAAAGGAAAAGTCCCTCGTATAATTACAGGAGAAATCTGGGATTAGA
>NW_027111098.1:0-267 GCF_000696795.3 Halyomorpha halys | reverse complement strand
TGAAGTTGCCGCCGCGTACTAACCAAGGCAGAAATGGTAAGATTCATTTGTCGGGAAATACAAATTGACTCCCCCAATCGAACCCACAACGTTCTGAAAAAAGGGCTTTGTAACCCAAACCTTAACGCTCACGGCCGTCAAGACACTTCTGGAAAATTATTAGTTATTGCAATAAAATAACTGATTCTCTGGACTATAAGAAATGTAAATAAATAAAATAAAGGTTCATGTTCAAAACTATTATTTTCCTAATATTGCCAAAACAAT
>NW_027111097.1:341007-350848 GCF_000696795.3 Halyomorpha halys | reverse complement strand
GTCCAGATGGGGCTTATTATTGTCATGTAGAGAAGTCTTTTGTAATGAGTTGGAAGTTTAGACCGTTTGTCTAGTAAGTGCTGTAATAGTCGGAATCTGCGTGCAGTTTCCTGTCTTTTCAGTCTTTCAAGACTTTAAAAACTTTTTGCAGGCTATTCTGACCAGGTCATTAATATCAGTCAAATCGTCCTTTGAAACCATTAAACAATAGGGATTCATATAAATGTATTAATAAGCTTGCCTTAGCTTATGCCTAATTATCTATTTCGTCACTATTCTGTTAAATTTTAAACTTTTAATCATAAATTAACTTAAAACTATTATCACTTTCAAATCACAGAATATTTTTAACCTTCCTTACTCTCAGGTCTGGCATTTTTAATTTTATTGTTATATAACCTTAAAAATTCTAAAAATAGAATAGACAACAAAATAGTAAACAATAAAGCAATCAATAAGAAATTTTATGGATTCAATTACATAAAGAGATCATCGGGAGTTTATGTTATATGTATGTTCTAGACCCAAAATTATTTTTTTAAATTTATTTATTGGTATTTACAACTGTACATTATAATACATTTAATAAATTTGATCTCAATCAAATTGGAGTGTTACAGGCGTGTAGAGAAACTACCCATTGGTAGCACTCTAATGACGTTTTACATTAGCAGGTCTCGTGGCCAACATCTTTTCAGGCGCCTCGGATGATTGTTAGGAATGGAAGAGAAAGCAAGGTTAGAAACAAGTGGGTTTGGATGGTTAGGGAGTTTGTAATGGTAGGATTGATATCTGGTTCGGGTTTGATCGGTTACATAGAGAACATTAAGGTCTTTATGTATGATTTTATTTGTGACAAAGTAAGGAGCATTGAGGATTTTGGGTTGCAATGATTGGATACGAGAGGAATTGGAATGTTTAGTGGAGCCCCAAAGCTCAACTCCGTATGTCCAGATTGGCCTTATTACAGTTATGTAGATCAGTCTTTTGTAATGAATTGGAAGTTTAAACCGTTTGTCCAGTAAGTAATG
Source organism: Halyomorpha halys (assembly GCF_000696795.3). Taxonomy (NCBI): domain Eukaryota; kingdom Metazoa; phylum Arthropoda; class Insecta; order Hemiptera; family Pentatomidae; genus Halyomorpha; species Halyomorpha halys. The sequence goes on along the minus strand of NW_027111097.1, from coordinate 349,817 downwards.
TAAAAATCGAAATCGACGTGCAGTTTCGTGTCTTTTCAGTCTTGTGTGAGGATTCCAGGCTAGTCGTTTGTCCAGATGTAGGACCCAAAAATAAAATAAAAAAATTATTATAACAAATTGAAGGACGAAATAGATACAAAAATATATAAATCAGGATTGATAAATAAAATTTCTTATTAAAATTGTCCAGCTATATATTTAGATGAAACTAAGCAATTATTGGGTGACAGAAACACAGTAATGATTTTAAAAAACAAGGAGAAGGATCCCAATAAAATGGCCCTAGTACAGCACGCAGCTAAAACACAAATTTGTCATTAATAATACAATAATTTTACATAAAGAAAATAAACGTTTAAAAGAAAAATACTAGTGTCAATTATATATCAAGAAACATCAATTACACAGTGAATTCTAAACCAGATAAAAGAAATTTAAACTGACACTAAGAAGAGATTTTAAGCAACATTAATTTATGAAAATATGGGAAAATTTCATGTTTCCATTCATAGTCAACTTCGATATAAATTTTAATAATAAAAGAAATAAGAATCTAGACCAAAATACGGTTTGAAATTACACAATTATATCCCTGACCTGAGTGTATGGAAGGTTAAAAATATTCTGTGATTAGATAGTGATAATAGTCTGAAGTTAATTTGTAATTAAATTTTTTAAATTTAACGGATTAGTGATGAAATAGGTAATTAAACATAAGCTAAAACAAGCGTATTAATAACTTTATATGATTCCCTATTGTTTTATTGTTTATAGGATAATTTGACTGATATTAATGATCTGGGCAGAATAGTCTGCAAATAGTTTTTAAATTACTGGATGTGAGGTGTAAATTTATATTTAAGGCATGCTATTTTATTAGTAATAGTGATGTTTGTTAAAAATGAATGTATAATTAAATCTATTATTTATTGGATTGCCCTTGAGGATGACCAAAACGTTGGACTTTTAAATAAATAAAGATTGTTTTATTGTGTTTTGATTTAACTTGGATATAAATTATTTTATAATAATCATAAAGACTTAACGAACCCGAAGGTTCGATGCCGATACCACCAAACGCTCTCTACATACATCCTTCCAGTGATGTCCCTCCAAACCCAATCCCACTAAATCTGTTTTAACACAATCCTCCCATCTACGTTTCGGTCTAATCCTCGGACGTTTACCCGTTGGTTCAGTGTTTATTAACATTTTAGGGATCCGCTCGTTACTAAGCCCTACAATCTTACATGCCCATCTTATACGCCACAATGCTATAACTTGAATTATATTTACCGGGTGTAGGTCCCTTAATTCAGCGTTGTGTAATCTTCAAAATTCTCCTGTTAATTCATCCTTTTTCGGTCCGAATATTCTGTGTAATACTTTATTTTTGAAAACCCTGAGACGTTGTTCATCTCTTAGAGTAAGAAACCACGCCTCACATCCATAAAGAACAGTGGGAAGGATAATGGTTTTGTAAATTCTAATTTTTAAGTTTTACGATAGAAAGCGCGAGCTAAGCAGTTTCAAAATTGAAAAATAATAAGCATTTCCCACCTTCAACCTAGCTTTTATTTCCTCATCAATTTCGATAAATTATTTTACTGAAACAAAATACCATACATTCACAAGACTTAAATGTCCGCGTCGAAATATTTAAAAAATGAATCATCTCGTATCGATTTGTCGACTTGCTACCGTCGTACTTTTTAAATCAATTATTTTACAACCCCGCTTATTAACATTATAGTATAAAGGTATGATTTCCTCTTCCGATCTCCTACACCATTTTGTAACAGCATACTCCGTCCAGTGGTACTATACGGTGCCCACCTGTACATCAATCTCACCGATGATACAAAGCGCCATCTAAAAAATTTCTAAAATTCTGCACTCGGAAGATAGTATGGACTACAGCAAGGAAGAAGAATCAGCCTCCAACTCCTCACAGAGTACTCGATGTTCTCCGGTCCCGGACTTCATCAAAAGAAGATATATTCAATTCCTACAATCGTTGAAACATCAACCTAACCCACGATGCAACCAGCGTTCCCATCAGTGCAGTGGCAACAGGCAGCATTAAAGCCACTTGAGCTGTAGTAATCTTTATATATTGTAAATACTTGTAGATTTAGGCTAAAGTTCTATGTTTATTAACTCTTTCTAGTGGTATGCCCCAATGCCATCAAATATAACATACTTCAACTCAAGTTTTAAAAATAAACTCTCAACCAATACATTTCTGTTTTAAAGTGAAACCAAGTCTAAAAAATTAAAAAAAAACAAAAACCCTTCATGCAATTAGGAATCCAACGGTACCCCATCCATGATAGACCAAGGCATTTGAGTGCTGAAGGACTTTAATGTGGTACCAAACCGGTTTTGAGGCTTACCTGGGATATCTTCCAACAAATTAATACACATATTTACAATACACTCATTACTCACACACACCCATTGGCACTAGGAGATGGTAGAGCCTAAGATAGTTGAGAGATACCTAGACCTGGGTCTAATGACACCTCTAGGGGCTAATATCTTTATAACTACTGCTATCCACTCAGCTCCTTCGCTGTTACTCATCTCTTCTGGTATTTAGTTCTTCTTTTAGCATCCTTCTCTAGCATAATGAAGACATTATATCCGCGACGCTCGAAGTGCCCAATCTGCTTCTGCCTAATGTAGCGCGAGGAAGTTCACCTTGATGAAAAATATTTGTTTATTTAATGTAAAAAAAAAAAAAAAGAACTCTGTATATAATTATTACAATTATATGTATTACAATGTAATAACTTAGTTATTAATAATAAATAGTTATTAAATTTTCGCAGCTTTGGCATATTATTTCTGAATGCGAAGTTACTTAAAAGGAACTGTCGGAGCCAGTACATACCAAAACTCCCAATCCTCTTCTAATTGCATAGTCTGTTGACATCATATATTAATGCGTCTTAATTAAATATGATTAAATTGGAAGTGTAAAGGTATATATTATGTACACTCAATCAGATATATTAACAATTAAATAAGATTAAATATGTAAATGGGCTGTGGAACCAATGAATGGATAAATGGCACAGTACTTTGTAAGTAAGTCTGGTTCATGAACAACCGTGTTCAAGGAGCTAATTTATTTTATTTATTATTATTAATTTTTTTTTTTAGGACGCCCTTCCTGATCATTTCTGACATACGGAGGGGGGGGGGAGACGTCTACTACCATCCCTAACCATCCTATTCTAATCATGATTCGGGGTCAATGTTTCACTGAGTGGGACCGTCACAGAAATAACAGTTGACTCCCCAGATCGGATTAGAACCGGCGCCCCTGCAGTCACAAGCCAGTCAGGCTTGGCGCTTCAACCCGCTTGGTTACGAACGTCCCTCAAGGAGATAATTTATTCATGATCATGCTCAATCGTCAGAGTTTTCCCAATTAAGGGTACCCAATTTATAGAAGCTGAGCGGATCGCACCCACAGGATCGATTCACGGCTATGGTAACATAATAAATAATTATTTTCCACAGTTGGATTCGAGCCCGGGTCTTTGAAGTTAGTGTTACAGTGCCTTACTGTCTGATCCATCCCGCTCCCCCTTCACTATAACTAAATTATCCAAAAAATGCCAGTAGACATCTGGATAATGGCATATTCCAAGAACTGGATTAAACACAATACTATTGGTTAAAAAAAAGACAACGCCTAGACCGAATAATGGAATTTTGGAAGCAAGGCTCTTAATTACTATTATCTGATTCCGTCCACTACTTTCGCTTATGCGTAAACATATTTTCCTCAGGACTGATTTTGGGGATTTTTGAAAACGGTCCGGTTGAATTGGATAAAAGTTAAAATTTTGAGGATTCGTGTGTAAATTGTAATTGAATAATAAAATATTTTATTAAAACATAAAATTTCGCCAGTAGGAACGGTGAGTATATGCCAACTGATCATTTCATTAATAAATATCCTCTGAAAACATTCATCATAAGTGACTGATGCTTCAGTTAGGTACTTTTTCAAGCATATTATCGGGGATCAATCAGATGAAATTAAACAAAATAAGAACAAAAAAAAAATGAAATTTAAAAAGAAAAAAATTAAAGTTAATTTAATTGTACTTTAAGCTGATTAATATATTTATCCCCCACAATAAATTAATTGAAAATATTGTCCTTATTAAAAGTAACATTTCAAGAATTAAAAAAAAATTCAAGTTTAAAAAAAATTATTGAGTTTGTAGTATTTTTAAACAATACAACAGATATACTACAGTAACTGTTGTAAATATTCCAACAATGAGTAATACCTCTTTATAAATTCTCAAAAATGTCGCTCCAAACTTTTACTACTACTTTCCAACGATATAAAAAAAATCTTTGATGACCTAACACGGAATCGTTACACTGAATTTATAATATTGCGCGCTTAGAAAAACAAAACGAAAAAAAAAACATTAACTCTGAAAGAGAAACTAAGTACAATAAATTATCTAGAGAGAGTTAGTTAAAACGAAAAAAAAAATTAAAAGACTGGTTAATTCAGTGTTGTAAAGGTCAAACAGTTAATTCAGCCAATCCCATCCTGAAATATTTAATAAATAAATTTCACGCCATCAATTTAGTAAGTAAACTTTCATTTTTAGCCAATTCATAACGTAGATTTCTTTTGTCAATCCAAATCCTCTTGGATTTTTACAAGTGGATAGAAGAGATGGTCGAGAAATGCAGTTTTGGATTAATTATATGAACCTTACTGGTCATTACTGGAGCACGTGATAAATTTGAATTTAATTGGATCCTAAAATCCGGATATTTCGGATTCTTGACAAAAAATTTCATTGCTAAAAACTATAGGCACGTAAATTATTTTCCCATTAATGTTTCGCTAAAGCTTCATATAAAAAAAAAGAGAAAGTATGCGGAAAATAAAACTATTTGCGGTCATTGCAGGCTTTGAAATGCGACGAATTCTTTTCTGATTAGTAAAATGCCTGGCTTGGTTGTCACGAGGACGGGGACTATATTTCGTTTTTAAAAATATTTCCCAAATATCTCAAATCTAATTGAGCCAGGGCGTGAGTTTGGCAAAGGTAAGGTAAGGGTCTGTCTATTCACTTTATAAGTCCAACGTTTCGGCTAATTCGGCAATCCTCAGGGACAATTTTAGAGCTAAATCATTTTTTAAAAAATACATGCTATTCTGCCGAGGTCAATCCAAGATTGTCAGACAAATATTGTTGTGATAAATTTTAACAAAGAAGGTAATTGTGATAAATAATTTAAATTTTTAATTTGATGTGAAAATTGACTAATTAGGCTAATTTATTGGATTGGCCTAGGGATAATAGCCTACATGAAGTGTTTTTAAATAATTTAGTTCTAAAATTGTATTAAGATTGTTCCTATACGTAGGACTTATAAAGTGGACAAATATGTTTTGAGATTAAAATGGATAACATTTTATTTATTTAAATAATTTAAAAGAGTATTACTTGTTTATTAATTGAATTTATCTGTAAAGCTGATTTTGATTTACATAATAATAAATATGAAATAATCAGTAAATTAGAGATTTCTTTTTATTTTCCCCATCCTATTCTGGTGACTCGATTTTGGACTTTTCAGTATCTTTTTTAATAATATCTTGTAGACACATCCAACTCTTTTTTCATTTAAGTAATTGTATTGCAAATCACCTTTTGCCGTAGATTTGATAAAAACAAATAAAGCTCCTAATTGTAACAACTCATAACTCATATCATTTGAATATCATATCAGCTACATGAGAGTTCATGACATAAGGTATCGAAGATTGTTGGGATTTCTATTTTGTCTTAACTCTAATTACAAAATATTTCTTCATTTTTTCATAGCCATCACATTATATGGCGCACAGAGAATCACAAAAATTGTATTAATATTAAATATATATATATTTTGAAATTGGAAATTCACCTAGATTGCCGCCTTACCTGGAATCACCATATCAACATCAAACTAACTCAAACTTATGCAAGATTAGCAATGCTATTTCCTATCCTAAACAGAAATTTCAAATTAAAACCAGAAACAACTGTACTTATATTTAAAACAATTCTCAGGCCACTGCTGATGTACGGCTGTGAAATCTGGGGAGCGGCATCCTTCACGAAAAGAAAAAAACTACAATCTTTTCGAAATAAAGTCCTAAGAATCGGAGTTAATGCTCCTTGGTTCATAAGAAATAGTCAATTCCATCGCGAATTATATATAGAGTCAATAGAGGATTATATAAAAAAACGGTTCATGAAGTTCCACTCCCAGTTGCCGACAGTTAAAGGAGCAGTGACCTACAACCTGGGAAACCCAACCTCAACCCGAAGACTGAAGCCCAGACTGTTGTAGGACATTCTTTTATAAATTTTTAATAAATATAGAATTAATTCATAATCACACTATCTCTATTTACTTATTATTATTATTCATTTTTTTTATTCATTATTATTATTATTTTTCTCTCTCTCTTTTCTTCTCTCGTCCCTTTTGCAAATTAACTTGTTTCTTTTTACTATTAGAAGACAAATGTTTGTTTTATTTAAGTGTACCAATATCATTATTGTTTGTTATTAATTTTACTTTCCTCTTTTATTAAGAAGCATTTTTCTTATCTATTTACTTTCTTTTTTTTTCTTTTAATAAGAACATTGTATATAGTTAGGGGTGTCATTTGTATGACTATACCCCCTCATAATCAACTGTTAAAAAAATATATATAATGTAAGTTATATCAACCATGTAAGGCCCACCAGGCCGATCTGGTATAAAAAAAAAAATAAAAATCGAGGGCTGTTCCTATAACAGTGAGATACTGACTTGTTCCAAGTGAAGTAATGTCTATAACATAGATACATCGGAAAATTCCGAACTCGAATTCCAATCTCAGGACAGGTTATTTGTATACAGGTATTCAAGATATACGAGGTTACCTAATTCTCAGAATCTTCTAATGGGTCTGAGTGGGAGTTGATCTGGCCTATTGATTTTTTGTTTCTTCTCATATTCACTAGAAACATAAGTCCGTGAAAAGTCAAATATCTCCGAGGAGGAAACGCGATTCACATTGTTCACTATCATAGACCCCTCTCTCCTCCTCTTACACACACACTCTCTACAATCGTAAATTTTACTTTTTATTTAACATTTAGAAACGAAGCTTAAAATCCTGAAACCAGCCAATTCAATTCCGAATTAAAAAAAATTGTTTTTTCGGATTATGAGCTCATTGGGACCAGAATCCCACGTTATTTAACCTTCTGGGAAATCGATGTTAATTCCTCCAAATAAGAAGTTTTGTATTATTTATTTCAGTATCAGCAATTCCTTCAATATACAAATTTGAATGAATGATTTTACACTCACATATATACATTTAATAATCTGAATATTTTTACAATCAAATATATACATTTAATAAATAATTTGAATAGACTCTTGAACATGGAAATATAATAAAATATATCAGATGTTCACTTATTCGACTTTCCTCACTACTTCGCTTGCAAAGATCAAAATTAATTTTTCACCGAATTTTTAATAATATTGGTGTAATTTTTATTTTTATTTTTTCGTGAATGTTCCAGGAGATATATGGATTTTCAATAATTAATAAATTTCTGTACTTATGTTCCAAAACACTTTTAAACCAAGGGAAAAAAGTTCCATACGTCATATCTATGTTAATACTAGTCAAAATTAATTTATCATTTCTATACGCTATTTTGGTACCGGCCGATAGATGTCACCTGGTCAGACCAACTGGTTATATCTGTTTGAATAATAATAATTTTTAAAAAATCAAAATATAATCCTCAGAGTACAAAAACAAAATAAACTTGTTTGTATTTAACTATATTTTGTTATTCGGATTTTAGCATGAATTGTTATTTTATTGCATTTTAAATTATTATTATTCACAATCAACAAATCTTTTTCGTGACTTTTTATATATGGTATAATATATTATTATGAAGTCTATTAAAAATACATTACAATACGACAAAAAATCTATTATGTCAAGACTATGCTAACGTGTACAAAGCTGAAATGGCGTGTCAGCAATTTTTTCCGTCTTGGCTTTTGTTGCATTTTAATGTGGTTTTCTATTATCTTTATATTGCCAGAAATATCAAACTGAATATATTGTGTCACTAATTGATAATATAAAGTAATGTTTAAATTATTAAATCAAGACAAAATAACAATTTATTTATTTTTTTTTTTTTAACATAATCCCAGATCACCAGTTTGATTTCCGAACATCCCACTCCACTATCCAGCAATCCCATCGTGTGGTTGATCTCTCGTCTTCATTGGAGCGCGGAATGTACTGCTCGGGAGTCTTTTTGATGTAGAACAGGCTTTTGATCGAGTCTGGAACCCAGGACTACTATACAAGATCCGTAAATTCCTACCCCCTACATACTTCCTCATCATGCGTTCTTATCTCTACGACAGATTATTTCAAGTAAATTACAACGGCGCTTATTCTTCCCTATTCTGTCAGTTTGCTGGTGTACCTCAGGGTAGTATCCTTGGTCCTATCGTTTATACAGTTTTCACAGCTGACATACCAACCCATCCTAACACAATCCTCACCACGTATGCCGATGACACATGTCTATTGTGAGTGAACAATTATCTTTACATTGTATCCCAAACCCTCCAATCCCACATCACCTCCCTTGAAGAATGATGCAAAAACTGGAGGATTAAAATAAATTCCAATAAATCCCACCAAATCACATTTACCCTTCGACGTAAACCCA
>NW_027111097.1:339624-340957 GCF_000696795.3 Halyomorpha halys | reverse complement strand
ATATTAGCAAAATTAAATAAAATATAAATGGCGTTGATGACCAATGTAGTTTGGCGCCACTAAACAAACAAACAAACTGGAACCTCAACATTTCGGCTTCCTTCGGGACCGATTACAGTTTTCAGTCACTCTTTGCTATGGCTTAGCAGTGACATTAAATCCTGTTGAAATGAAGCTGGCCATACATCTTGATCTGTTGTAAGTTTCAGCTTTTTGTATATTTTTTTTAATTTTCATTGAATGATGTTTTGGTTCATTTTCAAATTCAACTGTTGTTTGCTTTCTATTTTTCCATTTCTCCTTTTTATCTATATCTCTGTATCGTTTGATCTTTCTTTTTGATATTTAACGATAATAATAATATACCATACCATATATGAATAGTCATGCAAAAATATTTGTTTATTATGAATAACCATAATTTAAAATGTAATAAAATAACATAACCGTCGGTGACATGATAACATATAAAAATGATAGACATAAATAAGTGAAATGTCAATATTACAGTTTTGACTATTTGGTCGTTATCGGGGCTATACAATTTTTGAGCTAGATAAATACAATATAAATTTAATCCCTAATACAATAATAATTTAATCATAGCAGTTATCTCGTCATTAGGGGACTAATTATATCCGAATGATTAATTTTACAAATGAGATAATCGCAAAAAAGAAGGTAATAAATACTTTGAATGATTGGATATATCGATGTAATATATATCGATGTAATATATAAAGGTTGAGTCGTAAGGAGGAATGTGGCCAGTTGCGAGCAAATTTACTTGTTGTATATATGTGTATACAGTTGTAAATATCAATAAATAAATTATTAAAAAAAAAAAAATTTAACCATTATTCAACAACTATAGACTATATATTATCATAATTGTAATTCACAAGGATTTTTTATTTTATTCTGAGTTAGTTTCATAGTATTTTTATTTATTTCTAGCTGGACCAATTTAACCTTGTGTTATGTATACTTTTTCCCAAGGTTATATTATTTGTTCAAAGAATTATATCTGAGGCCAAAGAAACAAACTTTGATTCATAGGATTTCCCTTCAAGTTTGCTTCTGAGCTACATTCTAGAAGATTAAGAATGTTGGAACATTTAAATTTAACTGGAACCTCCTTGGTTCAATGATACTTGCAAAGAAGCCATTAAAAACCGTCGAAAGGTCTACAAACGATTTCAAAATTCCATGACAACTGATAACTTAATAGAGTACAAAAGACAAAGAGCAATTTGCAGAAAAACATTTAATCAATGTAAAAGAGAATCCTGGAAAACATTCGTTAGCAGTATAAATGCTTCTACTAGTTCTG